>NW_012146745.1:1646652-1676856 GCF_000956105.1 Propithecus coquereli
CGCCACCATGCCTGGCTAATTTTTTCTCTCTCTATATATTTTTAGTTGTCCAGATCATTTCTTTCTATTTTTTAGTAGAGACGGGTCTCGCTCTTGCTCAGGCGGGTCTCGAACTCCTGACCTTGAGTGATCCACCTGCCTCGGCCTCCCAGAGTGCTAGGATTACAGGCATGAGCCACCACACCCTGCTCAGAATCTTCACTCTTAAGCACCTACGGACGAACGCAGATTGGTAATGGAGAGAGCAACAGTCTCTGGGGGGTCCATGGCTAGAGGGGCTGAAACTATTCTAGAATGATGACTCACCTTCTCAAAGTGAGAACGCCCTCTGCTATCCAAGTAAGAATAGGTAGAATTTGGAGTGTGATGTTAGAACCTTGCTTTGCAATAGCTATGACCTGTTCAACAGCTAGGAAGGAAAGAAGGTCTATGTGAGAGACCTTCGAGTGATTCTGCACCAAACATTCCAGCCCCTTTGGAGAGTCTCATTCTTCCCTTGACAGCCCCTTCCCTTTCTCATATGGAAGGTACGTATGGATGCCATCTGATTTCCATGTCCTAAAAGCTTTCTTAAAGAATGAAATGAGCCATTAGTTATGTCTGAGACCCCATATTTCCCCACAAAGATTTCTGATAGTCTCTGTAAGATTTTTTTCTCCTTCTGCCCTTCTGGATACCAGGAGAGAGATCTGGGGATGACTCTCAATGCATGTTTTACCAGTTTTCTGTGACCTGCTTTAATCAGCATAAGAAGGTCCTGAATTTTTCAGAGGAGATTGCCACTAGAGACACAAGGGGAAGGGATAAGAGTGAATCCCCACTGGAATAATACAGAGCCCTACCTGTGTCCGCAATTCCACCATTTTGCTTAATAACTAAAGGGAACATTCCCAGAGTGCTCCTGGAGCAGCAGTGTGACCACTCTCTCTTTGCCCACCAAAGGGTCATGGATCAGAATACTGAGCCTGTCGGAATGACTGGTTACTGTTTCCCCAAGTACAGGTTCATGTGCAATAACTGACCCCAGGGAGGCAGAATGGCACCGTGTCAGAGCTTGTCACATTAAATGATCAGAAAACCATTACCGACTGATAGAACAGTTGATGGTGCAGAAATGATTGCAGACACTCTCTGTGGGCCAAGCTCTGAGCTGCCGCCCAGGCGTTGTTAGGTGGCTGCCGGGCTCTCCAGACTTGGGACTAGGGCTCGATGAGAGGAAAAATCTACTGAGGGGAGGAGGAAACTGATGGTTTATTCCTTCTCGTTCTTATAGCTCTTTGAAATGGAGAGTGGTGTTAGGATTCCTAGCCTGACTTCAGTTCCAATATATGTTTTAAAAATTATTTTTGGCAATTACAGTGCTTCTGTGAGATTTGGGATAAACCTGAAAGTATAAGTTAAATCTTATTTTACTGGACTGGAGGGACTCTCTGCTTAAATACATTCTAGAGTGGATGTTCTGCTATTTTTTTTCGTAAAGATGAGAAAAGAAATTCTTTGATAAAGAGAAGGATCACTCTGAATTTGCCTTATAGAAAATTTGTGGTGGCATGTGTCTAGATTCTCAGATATTTACTGATGGTTGTGTTAACACTCTGCTCTATACCTCTTCTACTCATTTGCTGTTAGTTGAGCAGATGTTAACCCTGCCATTCCCACCTGCGCTGGCTGCCTCTGCCTCAGTGACTCTGTGGGAATTTGCTGTAGTCTTTGGAAGATGGCGAGGACCAAAGCCTCTGAAACCAGGAGTGTGAACTGCAATCCCTTCCAGGACCAGACTAGACCTAAGCACAGTGCAGAGAAATGCCCAGAGAGGAGAGCGGGGCAGGGTATTCCTGAGATCAGGGTCTCATCTCTATGTACCTCTGTGCCCACAAAGTGCCAGCCCCTCAAATATCTGATCCTGCCCCTGGGTTGGCACCCCAGCACGGGAATCACGACCAGGGTGGATGGCCTCTATAAATGGCCGCTGCCTCACCATTTTGGAATCTTCCAGTACTGCACTCGATACTCCTAAAACCTTATTTCTGAGACCCCTTACTAACCTAAACAGGTTACATGGTTCCTGAAGATGTTAAAAAATTCCCAGAAAAAGAAAAATGTCCAAATATATTAATATTTTTAAGAACCTAGACTCTGGATCTGATTACTTAGGAACTGTCTCTGGCTCCACCATTTACCAACTTCCCTGGGCCTTAATTTCCCCATCTGTAAATTTTTTCTTCCAACACAAGGTTGTTGGAAGGATTAAATGGGGTCATTTACATAAGGCATGTAAAATGCTCAATCCAGCAAGAGGTCCAAAAATATGAGTATGTTCACGTGACTAGAAATGGATATGCCAAAATGTTAACAATAGCAACCTCTAGATGCTAAAAGAATAGGTGATTTTGTGGGTTTTGTTTCTCTTTGTGCTTTTTCATGCCCTTTTTGCATTAGAAGCTAATTTGTAATTAGAAAATAAATGTCTTTCTGAAAAGAAAAAAATTCAGCGAGGCTCCCAGCATTATCTAAATATGCAGGTGAGGCAAGGAGAACAAGAAAGATGACAAGGGGGTGAGCGGGCACAGGGATGGAGGAAGTTTGAATTCGGGGGTGCACTGGCGGAGCGCTGAGGCTGCCTGAGTCGCCCAGGTGAGGACTGGGAGGAGCAGTCTACCTCTGAAGGCTGGTCCAGCAGCCGGGAACATGTGTCCGGCTCTCCCCATCTGGTGAAGGATCAGGCAGGTCTCACGTTTGGCTGCCAGCTGAGCCCGTGGTGTTGACAAGGGTTAGGGTGGGTTTGTCCCTGACCCTGCAGGGCTCCCCACACCTTTCGGGCAGGAGCCGGAGCTGCCCTTCTTTCGTTTGTATGTCTAAGTAATTACAACTCATACAATTATCTAACCCATTAGTTAAAACCTGGCCCCAGCATTTGACTCTGACCTCCTACGGCAGCACGGGCCACACGCTGATTCCATGCTGCCTGATTTGTCCTCGATTTATAAGCAGCACAACCTATAAATAGAAAGCCTTTTGCTAAGTTCCCCAGGAGGCGTCAGCAGGTTTTCTAGCTTGTATGTGTTTTCTTCTTTCTTTTCTAAAAAACCAACATGGTAGGCTTCTTTCCCCTCCCTGGGGTTCCTCCAGCTTCCACCTCTCGTTCAGCGCGAGGGCTATGCGGCTGGCTTAGCCTGCCGGGCTGGGTTCGGAGCAAAGCCCCCATCCTGGTGCAGGAGGTCCCTACTCACCTGTAGATCCTGTACCTGGTGGTGAAACCCTGGCGGTACCGCTCCATGAAGTCAGCATACTCCTGCGCGCGGTGGAAGGGGCCCCGGTCTGTGAGCAGCCAGTCCAGGGGGTGCTGGCCAGCCGTGGGGACATGCTGCTCCGGGACCACCGCGGCTGCCGTGGCTGAGACAGCCAACACCCAGCCGGGCAGGCCCAGCGCCAGCAGGGCTGTCCATGGGGCCGCCGGCCGGAGCCCTCTAAAGCGAGCGCCACGCTGCCACCTCATGCTTCCCCCGCGCGGTTGGTGTCTTCATTCTCTCGCCAGGCTCTCCCCCTCTGCGCTGCTCCTCCGGAGCTTGGAGCTAGAAAAGTACAAAAGGCCATGTCACTGGGGCACCCTGGTCTTACCCCGGGGCCTGTGAGCATCAGACACCCTGGGCAGGGCCCACTCTGGAAACCCTTTATCCTAGCGAACAGCTCGGTTCAGCTAAGTGCTTGGTGTATTTCACTTCATTTAATCCTTAAAACAAACCACGAGGAAACGCTATTGACAATATTTTACAGTGGAGACAATGAGGCTTAGAGAGATTAAGAAAGTTGCTGAAGTCCACACAGCTATGCGGTGGGAAAGCCAGAATTTGAACTCCGGGGTTCTGACTCTTAACCCTTATGTGACATTCGCTACTCTGCTTCCCACCTTGACTCGCTTGGCAACATGCGTTTCTGTCTTCCTCTCTCACGCATTTTCCATTTCTTGCTGTAATCGCCTCAGAAGCAATGCCTCTGGCAGCTTGACGTAAGGTGAGTAGCAACCCTATTTTTCAGATGGAGCTTTGTGAGGTTGAAAAGTATGAAGTCCCATTGCTGCTATGAAGCTGGGCGAAGCTGGAGAGATCACCTCCCTCTCTGGGTTAGGGTAGCTCCTAGTAAATAAAAAGGCGTGGCTAGCTAATATCTAAGGCTTCTTCCGGCTCTGAGTATCTGATATGTTTTTACGATGAAGGTCATGTAGGGACCGAGTCTGGGAACTCAGACTGCTGTACTGCATGGTCAGAGCGGATCATGCGTGCACGGGTGTTCATCGTGCTCTCCTCACCACGCAGCCTGGCAGCGCCACGGGGCAGGGCTGTGCCTGCCATGTCCCTCTATCCTGGCTCCTAGGAGCAGCCTTCGGATACCCTTCTTAAAGAGATGAATGAGTGCGTGCCCTGCCCTCTCTGAGTCGGAGGGAAGCTGCCAGGAAAGAAGATTCTGGCCTTCAAAATTCCTGGCTGTCTTGTGACTCATCTCAGGCTTCTGATTTCCTGTGCCTGCACTTTGTCTGAGGATAGCTAGTCACCTCGATAAACCTCTGGGCAGATGCAAGGCACTGTTCAGTACTGCGGGGCCTCTTGGAATTGTGATCGTTTCTTCAATCTTTAATTTCTAGCACACGCTGTCAGAACCTGCCCATCTCCTCTTGCCAGAATGTGCCTGAATGACCTCTAACCCCCAGCACCTGTAATTCGCAGCTGGAGGATTTTCTCTGACTGCCAAAGCCCAGAGATGGGCTTACCAGGCATGAGGCAAAGGGTGTCAATTCCCTGGCACTTCCAGACTCCTGTAAGGGCAGGCAACGTGGGCTTTAGCACCTGATTCATGACCCCTGCTGGAGCCCCCCTGCCCCACGCCCTCTGGACTGGCTCCAGCTCACAAAATCCCCGGACTTCCCTTGGACCCATGTGAGTCAAAGGGGCTGCACAGAGGGTGGAACCAAGCAGTAATCCTGGATACCCAGCCTGAAGGCTGGCCTGAGTCTGAGAGGTCTGTGCCTCTGTGCTCACACAGGATGCTTTGCAGAGAGTTGCAGTCCCTGTGCAGAAGGATAGGGAACGGAAGAACGAGAGGCTGGATGTTCCGAGTCATTACTCCAGCTAGTAGGTGTTGACCACCTACTATGTGCTGGGTGATTCTTAGAAGCTGCCTCAGTTCTCACAAGAAGCTTGTTGTATAGATGTTATTATTTTAAGTTTATATTTTATGGGATCCAGAGGAGTTGAGCTAGGAAAATGCAGAGGTAGAATATGATCCGAGATCTGTCTCCATGTCCAGATCGTGCCAAAGAACGCCGCACCACCTAAGGCACTAGAGCAGGCAGAAAGACCCTCACTTAATGAACTGGTTGAGAGAGGGGCTAAAAGAAGGCAGCTCCAGATCTTAAAACATGATAAAAATTCCCAAAATTAAAATAGTTGATACTGGCATACAAATTGAACAGCAGATCAATGAAATAGAATAGATAGCTGAGAAATAAACTTATATGAAAAAAAGGCATCACAGACTAATTGCATGGGGGATGGAATATTTTATACATAATATTGAGAAATTAGTTCCAGTTGGATTAAAAAATTAAATATAAAAAATAAAATCACAGGAAAAAGGAAAATCCCGAAGTGCTTTATAATAAGCAAGCATTACCAGGAAAAAATGTGATTCAGAACTAGAAAGAGGAATCAGGCTTTCACTGAGAAGGGTAGGCATTTTTTATATGGATGTAATCTGATGAGGATGCCCAAAATACTTCTCATTTAATCATTCAACGTATTCACTTGTTGAAGAAACACAAATTGAGAACTCCTAAGTGCCCACCACTGCGCTGAGCATCGACAAAGCAAATGCAAGTGCTCGTTACACTACCTGCAACGCGGCCATTAGTGATTCGTTCCTTTCATAAAACATCGCTCTATTTGTTTTTAGAGGCATATTGATGGAGGAAAGGGGAAGATGTTTACTTTGGAGAGTGCAGCTACTCAATGCTAGAGGCCGAGGCAGCCAACACAGCAAGGTGAAGATGCAGGGACGTGGGTGGGAGACGCCTTGGAAAGCAGGACTCTCCTATGGCCCCCAAGATCCCACATCCTTCTGTGCATGCCCTGTATGATCCCCTTCCCTTGAGTGTGGGCGGGACCTGTGAGTGTGGTGGGATCTCACTCCCATGGTCAGGTTGCTCATGGGTTGACTTTGAGTTAAGATGTGATGAATGCAGAATGCATTGGAAATCTAGAGGGCAGATAATAGTTGGATTACGGTGCTGGCAGTGAGGACAAAGACGTCCGGATAACTTTGAGCAGCATCCTGGGTGGGCCTGACCTAATCAGGTGAGCCTTTAGAAGAAAGGGAAGTGTCAAAGAGGCAAGCTCCAGCTGGTCTGGCAGACAGCAAACAGCCATTCTGCAAACTGCCTCTGGGGCCATGCAACAAGAGTTGCAGGTGGACCTTAGACACTGAGGACAACCCCCAGCAACAGCTGGCAAGAAAATGGGGACTTCAGGAAGCACGTTCAACCTCAAGAAAACACATCCTTCCAACAACCACGTGAGCTGGAAGAGGACCCTGAGCCCTGGATGAGAACTGCTTCTCTAGCCAGCACCTGGATTTCAGTCCCGTGAGACCCTGAGCAAAGAACCCAGTTAACCCGTACCTGCATTCCTGACCCACAGAAACTGAGAAACAATAAATGTGTATTGTTTTATGTCAGTACGTCTGTGGTGATTTATTACAGAGCAATGGAGAAATAACACAGACACGTAAGAGATACCATAGCCTCTCCCACTCTGCATACAGCCCGGCCTGCTGGGGTCCCCGCGCTCCCCGGAGAAGCCCAGCTCTTATTCCCTGTGTGAGAAGCAGCGAGAGTGGCAGTTTCCTGAGCAGAGTGATGACACTGACCACCTCTCCTGACTCGGCCGGGTCACACCACGCCCTCCCTACCTCGTTCAGGGCCCCCTCAAGGTCACAGGCTCTCTCTGTGCTTTTGTCATCTCACCACTCACACGTGGCTGGGCCTCAAAAGCATCTGATGAATCATTTCCATGCATTTCGTGGAGGGGTCATTGTGAGCTCGTGACAGTAGGTGGCCTGGGCCCAGCCGCGCAACCTCTTGGTGCGTTGGCCTCCGGTGTCATGATGCCGCAGCGGCAGCCACCACCTTACCTGCCAGTACAGGTGTCCCAAGGACAGGTGAGAGCACAGGTGAAGGAGCCGTGCGCTCTCTGGAAGAAGTGAGCTGTGTTGAGTCAACGTGTGCTCCTTGTCGTTCTGTGTTATCGTTCTGTGTTTCTAATTACGCTTTTTCATTGCTTGCAATGTGCTAGAACCTGCCTGGTTACAGGAGCATCAGCTTTAGAATCAAACGGTTCGGATTGCCGGGCCGAGTCTGCTGAGCACAGCAAGAACGCCGAATCCAGCGCCGACTGCTCCTCTGAAAATCCCGGCCTTGGAATCATACGGTTTCTGCTTCGCTGGTTTTGTTCAGGATCTGAAGACATTTTGACTAAAAAAATCTCTTTTTAAGAAAGAGAAGTTTTAAACAGGTTTCAAAACTTTCTTAAAAAAAAAAAAAACAAAACCCTAGAACATGTTCCTTCGCATTTTAAAAAAAAAGACAAAATAATTGCTGCATTGACAGTTGTGTGAAAATCAGGCTTTTTAAGGGGAACAGCTTTCGGCCATTTCCTGTTTATGCTCCACGGATAATATCACCAGAAATTTTGTAACAGCAACCTGTCAAGCAAATTTTAACTGTCTAAATCCTCGCAATGTCTGGTGGTACCACTAATCTGCAACAGGACAAAACAATTAGGACCTTCCTCTTCATGCTTCCGTTTTCCTTCTCGTCCTGAAGCTGACTGTGTAAGCAAAACTCCGTGTCGGACGGTAGTGTATGAAAGCAATGGCTGAGCCAGCTCCTTGATGAAAAAAATTATAAATTTACTTTGAAAGCCAAATGACTTCACTTATTTAGACCATACTTAAGACAGTTTTACACCTAGACAAATAATAAATTAGATTTGCACCAAAGATACAGGTAAAACAGGCCACGGGTTCTCCTTCGCTGAGTGCATTAGCTCATATCTGTTATTTAAGCCATGAATTAAATGGGTCACAGTTTTGTTAACAGAAAATCGAGTACAGACAGGCCACATGAGAAGCAGCCAGTACAATCTTCAAACGGTAGTGTCTAGGAATCGCATCTCAGCACTCTCGGATTGTTACCTAGCTGGGGCTGTTTTTGTTATTCTTCCGCACCCTCCTGTTGCTTTTCATACCCATTTACGCTAGGCGTGTCAAAAGACAGGGTGATTAGGATGCGGGGCATCAGTGCTAGCGTATTAAGTCTTGGCAAATAGGGTGGAAACAGAGGTTTTCTCATCGAAAACTATTGCAGAGGAGGAGTTATAACCCACAGAAGTTAAAGGTATGGCTGAGCTATGGTTGCAGGCCTGGAGAAAAGGTAGAATAGGTGTGAGAGTATTATTATAATTAATAAAATTGTTGATGTTAATTATCACTAATAAACACCATATGAATCATTTCATATTTGTGTGGCAGTTAATGCTCAGAAAGCACGGATAATAAAATCGCTCCTTTTAACGGATGAAAACACTGATGGTAGAAATGGATGAGCGGACTGCATGAGGTCACATGTTTCAGTGGCAGATCCAGGTCAGCCTACCCTGGATCCCATAGTATTTACACCTCCCGGCACTGGTTACACGACTTACAGCCATTAAAAAAAAACAGGGGCCGGGCGCAGTGGCTCACGCCTGTAATCCTAGCTCTCTGGGAGGCCGAGGCGGGCGGATTGTTTGAGCTCAGGAGTTCGAAACCAGCCTGAGCAAGAGCGAGACCCCGTCTCTACTAAAAATAGAAAGAAATTAATCGGACAACTAAAAATATATAGAAAAAATTAGCCAGGCATGGTGGTGCATGCCTGTAGTCCCAGCTACTCGGGAGGCTGAGGCGGGAGGATTGCTTGAGCCCAGGAGTTTGAGGTTGCTGTGAGCTAGGCTGACACCACAGCACTCACTCTAGCCTGGGCAAAAGAGTGAGACTCTGTCTCAAAAAACAAAAACAGACTTTGCCACTTACAAACTGGCGCCCTTGGGCAAGTCGCTTCCCTCTGGGAGCCTCACTTCAGTCATCAGTAAAGTGATTTCTGAGGTAAAATGGTCCCCACGATCCCACCCAACGCTGAGACTTCATAATTCTACGCACACATAATGGGCACGTATGGAAGGGGAGAGGCATTACGATTTTCGTCTTCTTTGGAAGGAAGCTTTGTGTTTCAGAAAGGGAGTGAAGCATAAGAGAAATGAGATATAAAGTACAAATTTTTGCCTTCTGGAGCAGTGACATTTCATAAAGTGATTAGGCAGTGACATTAAATAAGTTTTCAAGCCATTTAAGTGGTTAATTGGCCGACTCTATTGAAGAGATGTTTTCTCGAATAAATCTGAGGGTGTCAGTGGTTAAAAAAAAAAATCACAGAGAGTGTTATTTGTTCTTGTCATCCACAACATGTTGATACAAAACCTCCTGTTTTTACAAGAAAGAGAGGGTAGACAGGAGAAATGACAGGACATTCTTAAGGGCAAGGCTGAATGTGGGGGTGCCATCAACTTAGATTAATGACTTAATCTTCCCTCTTGTTGGCACAATCTGCCAGCCCCAACGGAGACCAGCTGTGTGGTGTTTGCCTTGACAATGTGCTCCTGGCTGTACTTAGAGCTTCAGCAGCTCCTGTCATTCCCCCGTTTGAACCCAGGCAGGGGTGACACCTCCACTGCCACTGACGGGACCTTTAGCTTTGCCCACAGGACCGGCATGGAACTGGCAAGCTGCATTCGATGCATTTCCCCACTGCTGGTCAGGAGATAGCTTAAAATTGGTGAGGATGCGGATATCCTCCCTGCATGGAATCAGGTTAGCAATAGTAATGGTTAGCAATAGTAATGGGGTAAGAGCTAATCATAATGACTGTTTACTGAACGTTCTTACATTAATATGTGGCCTTTAAGAGAGGAGGTTGGGAGAGGCAGAGGGACTTTCCGGAGGACACGCCACAAGAAGGCAGAAGTGAAACTCAGACATTCCGACTCTGAGACCTGTAACTCAGCTCTCCTCATCCTCACTCACCACTGTCCATCCAACTGTCAGTCAGTTACCAAGCACAAGGACCGTCCTGGGTGGTGGGAATGAATCTGAAGAACAAGACAGACCCAGCCTTTGCCCTCCTGGGGTAGGAACAAAACACAGGACTTGAAGCTCCTGTCATAGGCTTTTAAAAAGTCACACACATGACACTCACACACAGATGGCTTTAGTGACATCAGGCCTTGCAGGCTGCAGCCCCTCAAGGACCCAAATTCACAGGTTTCTCTGTGTGATCACTGGCCTTCACGTAGCAAGCACAGATTCATCTGCCAGTTGCCGAGGCTTCGTACTGGCCTGTGGGTGTCCTTGGCACTTTCCTTGGCAAGACAAGCTAGAGGAGGGGCTTTCCCGGGGCCTCGCGTGACAGCGCCAGGGTCAGAGTGTGCGGAGCAGGACGGCCCCCTGCCCCAGAGCCTCCCTTCAGCTCAGGGGTTCCTCGGCTAAGAGAACGATAACACTGCTGATAAGAACTCTCGATAAGAAGTGGCGCATTGCAAAGCCTTGAAAACCTCACCTCCATGCAGCTCAACCTTCCTCAGAACCGTCCCCATCCTCTTCCTTCTGCCAGAACCCCCAGCAGCTTCTTGTGGCCCTGAGAACTGAGCTGCCTTCCTCTTTCAGGCGCTGAGACCCCCCCATCCCATCTGCTGTTGGAAAGTGGGGTGGCTGTGAGAACAGACTACAGAGCCCAACTGCCAGCTTCTACGTTGACCCCACCACTTCTGACTGGGTTCCTCATCTGTTAAAACATATACATATAAAAGGATGACAATGATAGTGCTACTGCATACGGTTGTGGGGATAAAAGTGTTAATACTTGTAAAGCCCTTAAAAAGTGCCCGGCCCGTGCTGAGTTCGGGGTGAGCGTGTTCCCTGTTGCTTTTTCCATTGCTCCAACACGGGTTATTAGAGCCAAAAAGAGACCAAAGGGTCCACAGACACCACCTCATCCAAGCTGGGGATCTTTTCATTGTGTGTTTGTTTTGTTGTTGTTATTCACAGGTGAGAAAATTGAAGCCTGAGAAAATAAAGTTTCTGCCCCAAAATGTGTCCTCATTAGTCTTTGGAGGTCACCGTAGGTCACTCCGAGCAGCCCCACTGGTGCCCGCACCGGCTCTCCCCGTCGATGACTGCAGCGGGGGACTCGATCCAGGCCCCTGTCACCTTCGCCCTGTGGCCACTTGATTCCCGATTTTCCGGCTGTGGGCGCCACCATCGCACTCAGCCCTGCCCTTCCGCTCTGTGGGTCCACAACCATCCGGCACATCTTTTAGACTCACCTCCTCCAAGAAGCCTTCAGAGCTATGCTGTGTGTCCATTATGTGGTTACTTTGCCTTCCTACAGCCTTTGGTTCCTGACTAATTTCCACCTGATCGTGTCAGGGGACCAAGGGGAAGAGGTGGGACCCTGGAGATCACCTGGCCAGAGGATCTCAGCAGCCCAGAGCACACGTGGCAGTGCCCATGGGGAAGGTGCCGGGTGGAACGGAAATAGGGAGGGAAGGAAAGAGGGAAACAACTGATACCTGGGTTGAGTGTATTTTTATAATTTGGAATATTTTGAAACACCCCCCAGGAGATTTTGATACAACTCTCCATCCCCCTTCACACTAGGTGTGCAAACTTCACAATAGGTGAGCCAACTTCTGGTCACCAAAGTGCAAAAAGTTATTCAAGGTCTCGCCGCTTGTTTGGGGCAAAATTAGGACTTGAACTTGGGTCTCTCAACACTAAGCCTGGAGCTCGTTCTCACTCTATGGCACATGTGTCCGTGGTGAACTGAAATTTTCAAGATCTGAAACCTGTGAGTTCTAGAGCTGCCTTTATCATCATCTCCAACTATGGATAGATATCGGTTACTATATACCAGACGCTGATCTAAAAACACTTCTCACGCATGAACTCATTTAACTCTCACAAAACCCTGTGAGGCTGATGCCGTTATGCCCATTTTTTAGATAAGAAAATTCAGGAATGGAGAAGCCAATAATGTTTTCCCAGGAAAGTCCTTAAGCCATCTAAATGACCTATAAACCGAAAGCCACAGATTTAATAAAGGAGTTGCAGTCCCATGAGGTAAGCCTAGATTCCTCCAGGTCATTCCCACTCAAAAAATTGCTATGGATTGAAGAAAACTCTAAAATCTTAGAGTGCAAAGGTAGGATTCACCTAAAATCATTTTCCCGGCTTGCATAAGGGCGTTTAAGCCTCCTGCTTTTCTGGAAGCCATGCGGCTCCTGTTTAGACGGCCTGTCAGCACGGCCTCCTGAGAAGCCAGTCATATTTTACTTACGCTGTCTCAGAAAACACACAGTCAGGCTTATCCCTCCACCTGGGCCAACCCACAATTGCTGGTTCCTGTGGGTTCTCGAGTTATAGCATTGTTCCTTCAAATCCCCAAACCTCACTAAACCTGTGCCCCCAAGTTCCCGAACCCTCCACCTCACGCCCCATGTTGGTATGTCCATCTAAGGTGTAAGGGGCTTCTGCCCTTGCTGGCGCCTGTGCCTCCTGCTCTCAGCTTCCCCACTTCCTGCTGTGGGGAAACACTCCTCCAAGAACTGCCTGCCCCTTTGCCTGCTTCTGAATCGCACCACCACCTAGAGTCTCTCTTTATGTATTCTGGCCATGGGTTGTACCTCCTTTTACCAAGGTTGCCTGAATCGTGCCATTTCGCCCCTGCTCCTAGGCACAGCCAGCCACTGTCCCTGGGTCCAGCTACTGAAGCTGGCTTAGTCATCTATCCACACCCCCGCTGATAGCTGCTTCCATACTCCAAAGAGGACCCTTCTCTGCCCCTGCCTCCTACCAGCAGCCTGGCTTCCATTGCTTAAGCCCCAGCTCACATCCCATCAGAGCCTCTATATACATATAGGGTGGTTTAAGGCCTAGGAAGCTAAAACAAATCCAAGCCAATCACATAGAAATTGCTCATTGTTGTGTAGGCTGCAGAACGGAGGTGGGGCTGACAACATCTCTTCATTACGACCTGCAGCCCTCAATGTTGCTCTTGCTCTTGGCTTTCTGCCAGGGCTGTCATTGACTCTGAACTTTTAGCCCAAGCTCTGCCCTGTGTGGACGTTGGCACAGACCAGAATGTAAAATGATAATGCCCTGAGCTGTGCCAAACAGCACAGAGCTGAGATGTTACAGATGCAGATGTGCCCAGCAAACACATTGTTTCCGGGACTGTGTTTGTAAATATATGAGTTGCCTGACAGCTTGTGGAATTAAATATAGATGCTACATCACACACTCTAGCTAAAATAAACTATGTGCTGCTCAATGAATGTCAATAAGTACACTGAGAAAGAATCATTGTCCCTTTTTGTAGCACAGTACAAGAAACCCATCCCTAAGTGCTTTGTTTGTTTGATAAAGGTGACTCTTCCCTGCCCTGCCCCCACAGGCTTTTAACTGGTATTGGTGGGCATCTGGGGGGAATGGTGGGGTGATGAGACAAAGGGGTGCTACTGGTAAAGTTGCTGCATTGGGGAAGCAGGAGCCAGCTTAGAGTTTTACCAGGTAGACTAGGAGATCACAGTCAACCTTTTGGGATTGTTGGCCTCAAGGCACCATTTCTAAAAGTATGGTCCAAAGCCCACTGGTGGTTTGCAAAGTCCTACTGATAGGGAGCTATCCAAACCATCACTGTAAGTCCTGTCTTCATTCCTGAGCGAAATGATTCTCCTTCTGAAAGATTGAATTTTACAGATGACCAAGGCGTATATATTAGCAACCCATTAAATTACTAATGGCAAGTTGGAGTGACATCAGCAAGATGGCAGAAGAGGAGGTCCCAGGCTTCACTCCCCACATGGAGAGATCAACTAGCAACTATCCACAGACAAAAGAAACGGGTAAAAGCCCCAAAATGTGGAGATAAGCCTGAGTCACCTGTGTGTTCCATGGAACTGGATAAAAATTCACATGGAAGGGGTAGGAGAAACCCTTGACTGTGCTTCCCCTCCCATCTCCCAAGTCAGTGCGGCACCACACAGAGAAAATTCCCCAGGGCCATGGTTTCTATAGTGGGAAAAGAACTGAGAAGGCAGAGATCAAACTTCCTTAGCATTCTGAGATGCATCGCAGGAAACCCACCCCATTCTCAACTCATGGGATACAGGGAACATGGGGAAACTGCATGGCTAGACCACCTGGGGTCAGGTAAAAACATAGCAAGGTGGTGGAGCCTATAGAGACAAGTGCAGATATTTTGGTAAAAGCTCAATGTACCTGCCAGCTGTGGCACTCAAGCAGAGGTAACAGCTAATGGTAGAGCTCATCTGCAAAGCTGAGCTGGTCACTCCCAGAAGGAGTGGGAATTGCTACCTGGCTTGAATCCCTAGATGACCAGCCTCCAGAACAAGCCTCAGACCCTGCCTCAGGGCCCTGCTCAGGGTGGGAAAAGGCCCCCCTACTTCCACTACCCCCAAGCAAATTTGCACAATAAGCAGGCTCTAGATCTGCCCTGCCTCAGGAACTTAATTTGCATTTTCTGCAGTCTAAAAGCTTATCCCTAGACCCCACCCACGGAGAGAGATGACCACTGCAATGAATTTTAACAAGAAGAAGGCAGTAGTTCCACCACACCTGGGAGTTTAATCTGCTTTTCTCTTGGTCTCAAAGTCCACCTCCAGACCCCACCCAGGGAGGGGGGCAAATCTCAACTGTGTGTATCTACTGAGCATAGCGGTTGGTCCATTCATCCCAATCCCTTAACCTTGGGGCCCCTTCAGCAATCCTGGCCAACTGCTAAACTCAGATAGTAGTGCCTTCTGGCCAGGGAATACATCCTGTGGCCCTGCCAGATCAGAGTCAATTGCAGTGCCTTTACAGCAGCTCAGTCCAAATTCAGAGCAAAGGCAGCAGCCCAGCCACCTAGAGAACCTGAAAGTGAGTTCTGCCTGCCCAGGATCATTACCAGCTGGTCCATCCAGAATAGTAGGTTAGACTAACTAGTGAAAGTCTATTACTACCAAAGAATTCTTGTGAAGGCCAAAAAAGGTGACTTAAACATGCATAAAAACCAACACAAGGACACAAGGATTACAAAGACTCAGGAAATAATGAAACCTCCTGAAAATCAAACAAAGCTCCAAAATGGACACTTCAGAAAATAAGAGAAGAAGATCTATGAAATGACAGAAAAAGAATTCTGAATAATCTTCTTAAAAATGTTTAGTGAACTTTTAGAATATACAAATAAAAAATTAAATAAAATCTGGAAAATAATACACAAGCTAGAAGGGAAGTTTGATAAAGAAATAAAAATCCTAGAGATGCAAATTACAATGTCTGAACTGAAAAATTCAATAGAAAGTTTCAGTGGATGACTCAGATGGTTTGATCAAACTGAAAGAAAGAATCAGTGAACTTGACAACAGGACATTTGAAATTAGCCAATCAAAGAAACAAAAAGAAAAATAAAAAAATAAAAATAGTGAAGAAAGCCAATGGGAATTATGGGACATTATGAAGAGATCTAACATATGCATAATAGGCATTCTAGAAAAGGAATAAAGAGAAAGGAGTCATAAAGCATACTTAAAGAAATAATGGAAGAAAAACTTCCCTAATCTGAGGAAAGAAGCCAACGTTCAGGTATAGGAAGTGCAGAGGTCACCAATTAAATTCAACCCAAAGAGGAGTTCACCAAGATATATAATAATCAAACTATCAAAATCAAAGACAAAAAAAAAAATACTGAGAGCAGCAAGAGAAAATAAATATATCACATAAAAAGGAGTCCCACTACAGTGATGAGCCAACTTTTCAGCAGAAAACCTGTAGGACAGGAAAGAGTGGGATGATATATTTAAAGTGCTGAAGGAAAAGCACTGCCAACCAAGAATAGTTTACCCAGTAAAACTGTCTTTCAGAAATGGGGAAAAAATAAAACCCAAACAAACAAAAACTAAGGGAGTTTATCACCACTAGGTTTGCCTTACAGGAATTGCTAAAGGGAATCCTTTAAACTGAAATAAAAGGCTGCAAATTAATAATATAAAATGTACAATAGTGCAAAACCTGAAGATACAGTAATATAGAGCAAAATTCAGAATACTCTAGGACTGCAATAGTGGTGTGCAAAGTAATTTTATCCCTAGTATGAGGGTTAATAATAAAATTATTAATAACAACTATAGCTAAAATAAATATTTAAGAGATACATATTTTAAAATCATGTAAATTCAGACATCAAAAACATAAAATGGGAAGGAGAAATAAAAGTATGGAGTTATTATATGCAATCAAAGTTAAGTTGTTATCAGCTTGAAAGAGACTGTTACAAGTGCAAAATGTTCTATGTGGCCTGATGTCAACCAAAAAGAAAATATTTATAGGAGATACACAAAACAAAAATAAAAAGATTCAAAACATATCACTACGGAAAACCATCAAACCACAAAAGAAGACAGCAATGAGGAAGAAAGAAACAAAATATTTTTAAAACAACCAGAATACAGTTAACAAAATGACAATAGTAAGTTCTTACCTATCAAGAATTACCTTGAAAGTTAAATTCTCCAATCAAAAGACATAGTGTAAATGAATAGTTAAACAGACAAGACCCAACTATATGCTGTCTACAAGAGACTCACTTCACTTTAAGGACACAGACTAAAAGTAAAGGGATACAAATAGATACTCCATGCAAGTAGAAACCAAAAGAGAGCAGGGCTAGTGATGCTTACATCAGACAAAATAAACTTTAAGTTAAAACTGTAAAAATAAACAAAGAAGGACATTATATAATGATAAAGGGGTCAATTCATTAAGAAGATATAATAATTATAAATATATGTTTACCCAACAGTGGAGCCTAAATACACATGAAGCAAAATTGAAAGCCTTCCCTCTAAGATCTGGAAGAAGACAAGGATGCCTACTCTCGTCATTCTATTCAACATAGCATTAGAAGTCCTCGTCAGACCAATGAGGCAAGAGAAAGAAATAAAAGGCAATCAAATAAAAAAGGAAAAATTAAAACTATCACTTTTTGTTGATGACATGATCATGTATACAGAAAACCCTAAGGAAGCCACCAAAAAACTGATAGAACTGATTAACAAATTTGGTAAAGTTGCAGGATACAAGACAACATACAAAAATTAGTGATGTATCTCTACACTAACAACTAATTTCTGAAAAAGCAATCAAGGGAACAAATCCATTTACAATAGCCACAAAAAAAGGAGTAAACTTAATCAAGGAGGCAAAAGACCTGTACACCGAAAACTATAAAACATTCATGAAAGAAATTGAGGAAGACACAAATAAATGAAAAGATATCTCATGTTCAGGGATTAGAAGAATAAATTTTGTTAAAATGTCTATCCTAGCCAAAGTAATAGATGAATTCAATGAAATCCCTATTAGAATCCCATTGTCATTTTTCATAGATGTAGAAAAAGCAATCCTAAAATTCTTATGGAACAACACAAAACCCCAAATAGCCAAGGCAATTATGAGCAAAAGAACAAATCTGAGCGTATCACACTACCACATTTCAAACTATATTAAAAAGCGATAGTAATTAAAACAACATGGTACTGGCCAATGGAACAGAATAGAGAGCACAGAAATGAACCCATGCATCTATGGTTAATTGATTTTCAAAAATAGAGGCCAAGAATATGCAGTGGGAAAAGGACAGTTTCTTCAATAAATAATGTTCAGAAACTGGTTATCCATATGCAAAAGAATGAAATTGGGCCTTATTTCACACCATATACAAAAATAAAATCAAAATGGATTAACTACTTAAACATAAAACCTGAAACCACAAAACTACTAGAAGAAAACATAGGGGAAAAACTAAACATTTGTCTGGGTAATTATTTTTTAGATTTGACCCCCAAAACACAGAAAACAAAATCAAAAATAGACAAATGGGATTACATCAAACTAAAAAGCTTCTGCATAACTTAAAAAAATAATTAACAGAGTAAAGAGGTAAGCTATGAGTTGGTAGAAAGTATTTGCAAGCCATACATCTGAGAAGGGATTAATATCCAAAATGTATAAGGGATTCAAACAACATTGTAGGAAGAAAACAAATAATCAAATTAAGAAATGGGCAAAGGATTTGGATAAACATTTCTCAAAAGAATACATATAAATGACTAATAGAAACATAGAGAAATGCTTGATATCACTAATTATTAGGATGATGGATATTAAACCCATAATGAGATAACACCTCACACGTGTTGGAATGGCAATGATCAAAAAGATGAAAGATAAATAGTGACAAGGATGTGGAAAAAGGGAACCCTTGTGCACTGTTGGTGGAAATGTAAATTATTAGTACAGCCATTATAAAAAACTGTATGGAGGGTCCTTAAAACACTAAAATTTTCATTACCATATGATCTAGCAATCCTGCCTCTGGGCATATACACAAAAGATTTAAAATCAATATGTTGAAGAGCTGTGTGCACTCCATGTTCACTGAAACACTATGTATGACAGATGAGTTATGGAATTGACCTCAGTGTCCATCAACAGATGAATGGATAAAGAAAATGTAGCATATATACACAACGGAATACTATTTGGTTTTGTAAAAGGAAGACATTCTGTCGTTTGTGACAACATGGATGGAATTAGAGAACATTAGGCTGAGTGACATGAGCCCAGCACAGAAGGAAAAATACTGCACGTTCTTACTTACACGTGGAATCTAAAACAATTGAGCTCACAGAAGCAGAGAGCAGAAAGGTGGTTACCAGAGGCTAGGATGGGGGCAGGGGGGGCAATGGGAAGATGATAATCAAAGGGTACAAGTACTCAGTCAGAAGGAAGAAATAAGTTTGATTGTTCTAGATCAGTTGTACAGCATGCTGAATATAGTGTGCATTGCAATATTACTAAGAGAGTAAACTTGAATGTTCTCATCATAAAAATGTCTAATATTTAGGTGATGGATAGATTAGTTTGATTTAATCATTCCACATTGTATTCAAAAATTGTAACATTACTTTGTACCCCATAAATATATACAACTTTAATTTGCCAACAAGTAATTTTTAAAACCCTAAGAAATAATGAAAAGTTGATATTCGTACACTAAAATCAGCACTTTGGAAGAGTTCACTGAAAAAACTCATTTCGTCTTCAGCTGAAAAGGTTTATTGCCCTGCAACCCTGGGTATTCAGCAAACCACTAACCACACTGCTCAGATCACAGAAACACTCCCTTCCGGTTGTGGTGCAAAAATGAAGGGTGCTTTCAACTCAGGGAAACTTCAGTGTTGTCCTGAGGGTTGAGGTTTCACCTGTGTTCAACATTTGGAATTTACGCAATGGCTATATTGCTCCAATTTTATTTGTTTATTTGTTTGTTGTTGTGTACCTCTTCAATTCTTTGATACTAAGTGTTTTCTCTCCACTAGAGCGTGGACTTAGATTGCACAGAGATTTGGGCACAGTCTGCTGGTCCTTGTGCAAAAATGTTTAAGAGCCCCCCGTGGAAGAATTAGAGTAATTCTAAAGAAACCCGACTTAATTTTGGCCCAGACTGCTACCGACTTCCTAAACGATTTTTGACAAATAAAACCCTGTGTAAAATGTGCTAATAATTTTTCCACTTCTTTTCTTTCAGGAAAGTTAATAAATATCTAATCATGCATCAAATTAATGTTTATCAGACAAAGAACATTCCATTTAGCTAGAACATAAAATGTAAGAAGGGGAAGGTGAGAGAAAAGGCTAGAAAATAATGCTTAGATTTTTTTTTTAAAGAAAGTTGTGGATCGAATGGTACTTCTACTTGTATCTCCATTACTGGGCATCTACCCAAAAGAGCAAATGATACTGTATAAGAAAGACACCTGCACCCGAATGTTTATAGGAGCACAATTCACAATTGCAAAGATGTGGAAACAACCCAAGTGTCCATCAATACGTGAGTGGATTAATAAAATGTGGTGTATGTATACCATGGAGTACTATTCAGCTTTAAGAAACAATAGTGATATAGCACCTCTTGTATACTCCTGGATAGAGCTGGAACGCATTCTACTAAGTGAGGTATCCCAAGAATGGAAAGACAAGCACCACATGTACTCACCATCAAATTGGTATTAACTGATCAACACATAAGTGCACATATAAGAATAACATCTATTGGATGTCGGGCAGGGGGAGGGGGGAGGAGGGGACGGGTATAGGCACACACAAAAAAGCGTGATGCACACCATCCGAGGGATGGACATATTTGAAACTCAGACTTAGGGAGGGAGGGGGAGGCAAGGGCAACATACGTAACCAAAACATCTGTACCCCCATAATATGCTGAAATAAAAAAAAAAAAAAAAGAAAGTTGTGTAAAAGTCCTTGTTATGATTTCCTGTGCCGAGCCCTGGAACCGCGGTCACGTTGGGAAGACCCTGCCGGCCAGGGTGTGCACACAGCCACACCTTGGTGAGAACTGATGCTCGAGTCAGTGACTTCCAAATCCGAACTAAGATTAAATTATTTTCAGCCTCATTTTGAATTGTATCTGTAGTTTTCAGTCAAAACTACTGATTTTAAATAGAATTAAGTTAAATAGAGTTTTAAAAATTAAATCAGATATTCTGTTTCTCAAACAGGAGAATAACAGGGAATTTACTTAAGGCTGAACCAACCATTTACTCCAGCGATTCTCCACTGGGGAGGGGAAGGGGTCACTTTGCACCCAGGGGACCTTCGGCAATGTGTAGAGACATTTTTGGTTGTAATGAATGGGAGGGGGGCGTGGATTAAGGCCAGGCATGCTTCTAAACAGTCTAGAACGCACAGGACAGCTCCCCACAACAAACAATTCTCTCACGCCAAATGTTAGCAGCGCTGAAATGAAGAAGCCCTGACTTACACCAAAAATTCTAATGAACTCAGACTCATAAAATGTGTCACCAAAATGTAAAACCATCATCACGGTAGCAAAGACCAAAGATTACTGCTACTTCTAGGCCTCCAATTTATGCTTAATACATCCTTGATAACAAGAACAACAACAAAATTAGTAGAAAAATTCTGTTTATTGAATGCTTATTTTCTCCTGGGAACTGTGCTAAGTACTTTACTTTCAATAAGGTAGGTATTATTAATCCATGAGGAATTATCATAATGCAAGGAAAATGAGATTCTGAGAGATTAAGAACCTTGTACAACTAACTCTTCCTTCCTTTCTTTCTTCCTTCCTTCCTTCCTTCCTTCCTTCCTTCCTTCCTTCTTCCTTTCTGTCCTAATTTAATCAACAGGCAGGCCTGTGTGAGGGGGACAAGCTAGTAAGGGTCTGGATGCACAGCAGGGCAGGCAGCAGTGTGGGACAGCAGCCCAGTGGAGCCAGGAAACCAGTTACGTACAGGGGTGAGGGCGGTGGGGGCAGGGGTTGGGCCGATAAGAGAATACATTGAGGATAATGGGAGCCAAGTTTCTCGTGGTCAAAAAAGAGAGCTATAAATAGGGAAAGGACAAAAGTGAGAATAAACTCTGTGGTGTGGCCTTGGAATGAGAGGTGTGAACTCATAGTTCTCTATATAGATAAAGAGAGAGAGAGATGGAGAAATGGATAGTGGATGGATGGATAGACTAGACAGATAGATGTAGAGGTAAAAACTGTGTATCGAGTGCCCGCGCACTAAATGCAATATTCTATTCTGGAACAGAGAAAGGATATTAGTGGGAAAACTGGTGAAATCCAAATACAGTTTGTAGTTAGTTAATAGTATTGTTAATTTTTTAGTTTTGATGACTGTACCGTGGTTATGTAAAACTTAACGTTAGGGGAAGCTGTGTAAAGGGGCACAGGAAGACTGTACTCTTTCTAACTTTTCTGTCAATCTAAAATTATTCCAAAATAAAATGTGTATTTAAAATTACACTCTATGTATGCATGTATACACACATATACGTGTATTTCCTAGTGTATGTATACACACACAAACACACACATGCAAGCTTTTCTGGTTCTTTCCATCCAGTAGTGTCCAGTAGCACTGGCCTAGCATGAAGATCTTGGTTTCTAAGAGCCATTAAGAGGAGTTAGTGCTCCTTAAGGAAATGGGTGATTACAGAACTGTGGCGGTTAAAGTACAACATGGGCCGGGAACAGTTTTTTGTGACAGAAACAGTTGTATGCTGGTAAATTTTTAACAATGAGTTCTATGGGGAAAAAGCTCTGATTACAGCATTTGCCAATTTCTGTGATGTAAATACTCCACCATGCCTGATTCCAAGACACAAACTTAATGGCGATGGCTCAAACATATCCTGAAAATTTTACGATGAGCTCTCACGAGCCAGTGTGAAGCCAGCTCCAGCATGTCACTAAATAAAAAACAAAACAAAACCCAAAGAAAACTGGGTGCATGTTGAAAGGACACAGAGCCACCCTGAAAGGGACCCCCTCATCAACTGTGGGACAATAGGAATGGATCACATTTCATTCAATAAAATACTAATCCATAAGGCCACACTTTATCTATCTGTCCGATTGTGTATGTACAGATACAGAGATGAGAGACAGAGAGAAACATACACTTGGGAAGAAAAGAAGCCTTTTATTTACAGTAGAATGCCAAATAATACATGCACGAAAATGATGGAATTAGAGAATCATCATTTAGCAATCATCACCGCCATAATCCTATTCAGGCAAGAAACATCAATTACAGATAAACCAGGGGTACAAGTTGATGACGAATGAAATATTTCATAGTTTCAAAGTATCTTCCTCAAAATACTTAATTATACAGAGAAAACAATAACTTCACCGTGGACACACCTAACGGTCACCATCACACTCGAGTGGTCAAAGTTAGCATCGCCAGTAATAACACAAGCAAAAATCACGCGCCGGCTGATAGCGCCCAGTGAGACCGCAGGATCATTCCTGTGATGATCCTGCTGGAAATTCATAGCTCGAGTTTCAGCTGAGGGACTCAGACCCTAAATTGAGGGACATCCTACGAAATAACAATCCTGTCACCTTCAAAAATATTAAGGTCACGAAGGTCAACGAAGGACGAAGGAACCAATTGTTCCAGGTCGAAGGACACTGAAGAGACATGCCCGGTGCGTGCAATGCACAATTCTGCACTAGACCTTTTGTTATAAAGGATGCTATTGGGTCAGTTGCAAAACTTGAAGGGGTCTCTGAGTGAAGGGCAGAAGAGCATCCTTTACACTCTTGCATAACTTTTCTGAAGGATTGAAATTATTACAAGTAGACAGGAAAATAAAAGGAAAAAAAGAAAGTCATGCATAGTTACACAGCTGATGGGGCCAATGTGGAAACCCTACTGGTTCTAACTCCAACGCCTATGCTATTTACCAGTCCACTTTTCTAACATATGCATGTCTATTGAAATAAACGAAGGATGTCTAAGACATTATCGTAGACAGATCCTCATCATTTACAGCCTAGCAGACACCACTGGAGACTTGCTACATGTGGTTGCACCCAGTGCCGTCCAATAGAAATACAATGCAAAGTACATACGGATTTTAAATTTACTAGTACTGACATGACAAAGAGAAAAAGGAATAGTTGTACTTAATTTCAATAATATTTTATTTAAACTAATGAATCCAAAATATTGTCATCTGAACATGTAATCAGTGTAAGAAAATCACTAGTGAGGTTTTTTCCCGCCGAGCCTGAGATCCGGTGCGTGTTTGGCACTTATGGCACATCTCGGTTTAGACAATAACTTTTCATCAGAAAGGCTGGATTCTCTATTGAGATTTCAAATCATTTACAGTTAAAAAATAGATTCACATACCTGAGTTAGTCCAAGAATACTTAAAAATTTTCGAATACCTGAATTGAGTGTAAGTTTTGAAATTTAATCAAAATTAAATAAAATTTTAAAAATTAGTTTCTTAGCTACCATCGTGGGCAGCACAGGGCAGGACAGGTCCGGAATCCACCTGTTTCTATGTATCCCTTACATTAGTACACGCTTATGCATTTATTATTTTGCACGAACATTGCTCACCGCATTCCTATATATGGAAACGTACTACAACTTTATGAAGAACAGTATATTCTTTTCATCCTGCGGCCTTGAGCATAAAGACTTTGAGTGAAGCATGGTTCTACACAAGTGAAAGAATCAGAGGTCCCAGCTCTTGGTTTTCAACCTTCAACTACTAGGTTAACTGCCCTGAAATCAGGCTGTCTTTGCTCTAGAACTCAGGTGAGAGAATACGGAAAGTTCACGGCAGAATGGCACCACAAGGCAAAAAGTTCTTTTTGACCGAAAAGCACTAGACAAGGGGTAATTATTCAGGTTATTTTTATTATTAAAGGTCAGAAACAGAGGACAGAAGACATTGCCATCACAAATTTCTCTGACTTTGAACAAGTCAGTAAATGTGCTATTTTGACTTCTCTCCCATAACGATAATGAAAGGATGCGCTATTCCGTTCCAACAACCCTCACACACCTGCGCTACAGAATGAATCAGAAAATGCCGGCCAAATGCTGTGCTCTCCAGAGAGAAAAGTATTGCAATGAATTTATATTAATGATTGTTGCCAAGCGCTGCAACTGTGGATAGTCTCTGTTATGATTTTATGTATTTCCGAATTTTCTACAAAACAATGCATTATTTTTGTAATCAGAAAAAAAGCCCTTTTTCTAATTTAATAAAAAAGTATTAGGAGTATCTTCTGTCTCCATTTTTCTTATCATCTGCAATGCTCTGAGTGAGACCTGAGGCTTAGACGTTCTGACTAGAGAGCTTCAGCCACCAGCCTGAACAGCCGGTCAGACCAGCCTTTCATTTCCAAGGATCTCTGCGTCTCACACTTGGTTGCTCCACTTGTGTGAGGCGAGCTGGGGTTTAGTCTAAACAAACAGAAACAATTCATCACATTCATTCACAAATGTTGCTCCTTCAGCTATTGCCTGGCCCCACCATCCTTGAGGTTCTGCCAACTCCACCGCCCTGTGCTTAGTCAGTCCTTGGCCAGGCAGCCGGGAGGACGGCCGGGCGGGTCTTGGCACTGGCACTGGTGACTCAGCAGGACGGGGCTTTCTGTCTGGCCCCATCCACCCTCACTGTCTGCCCTAATGAGCTGCCCAAGGCTGAGCCTGCCCTCCTGACGTCTCAGCTGCTGTCAGGCCCTACAGAGCCATGGCCCATGTGCTTTCTGTGCCTGTTTTCCCCTGAGGTTTCAATTAAAGATACTCTCAGTTTTTCTCTGTTTGTTTTAATTACTGACTTAGAACCCTCCCCTCTCCGACAGGGCCACTGCATACTGTGGTACAGGTTGTTGTTGTACAACACCAAGAGACACCATTCACACTGTAGTCTAAGCGAATGGCACCCTGTGTTGTTGAGCAGAACACACCCCGAGGGGCCATACACAGGGCGCTGCCACTTCCTCTGTTTTATCTCTTAACCCCAGGGATGACACCTTTGTCTCACCTTTGTTGATACAGCACAGTTGCAAACGGGTAGGGAACATGGGCAAGAGAAGACCCGAGACACACAAGAAAATTTGCCTGACCGGGTTCTGGTACGTTCCTGGGTACTGTCAACACGGCGGAAGCGTAGAGGCCCCTGAGGCGGCTTGCCAGGGTTCAAACCTCCGAGGGGAGGGTCCGAATACAGAATGTGGTGGAGGAGGGCAGGGGCAGCCCGTACTCTGTGGATGCAGCACCTGGAGGCTTTTCCCCGCTGAGCCTGAGAGGTTGGCGGATCAAAATCATCACCACCTGGGGGCTGGAGGTCGGGGAAAGGCTAAATGCATTTCTCAAAACAGGGCACTTACCTTTCCATTCTCACTTGTTGGATTTTTTTTCCAGACACAAAACCATCCCTCCCAAATCTGCCTCTCTGCACTGTTCTTTAACCCGCTGGTGCTCTTCCCGCCCGCCCCTCAGCCCGCAAACGTCCTGACGCTTGGCGTGGGCAAAACCCACGGCAGCTTTGCCCCCTCCACACCAGGGAGCCGTCCCGATGCCCGTGGCCCGTACTTACTGAGTATTAACCGGGTGTCATGCGTCGTTCTTATCGCCTTACATACAGTGTCTCATTTGATCTACGGGACAATAAAAAGCACGGTGCTCTACTGTTATTTTCTCTTTACGAGCGAGGAAATTAGGGGCTAAAGAGGTGAAGTAATTTCTCACGGAGCCAGCACTTTGTGGGCAGGTGGCCATCAGGGCCCAGCACGCAGGTCAGGTCGTAGCCACCGGCTTCTCCCTGCCGCATCTGGCACAGCTGCCCTGCCCCTGCCTGGCCTCTTTCACACCCGGCTTCCGGATTCCTGCTTGTTCTTGATGTTCCTGCCCCATCCCCTCCAAATTCAACTTCTCCATCCCTTCCCCTCACCTCCTGTCCTTCTGCCACGTCTTCCCTGTGGGCCAGTTCTAACTCTCAGCTCTAGGAACCCGACTTCCTGAGGGCGCGGGGAAAGGGAAACACCAGAGAAAACCGCGAATGGTGCAGACAGAGAAACCTCCCAGGAAGGCGGCCGCCACGCCAGCCACTGATGGCGGGGGGACTTCCTTGCAGCCCAGAAAGGCCCCTCGTTTTATAGAGGAAGATGCAGGGCCTGGAGTAGGGCTATAGGTTTAGGCTTATGTGGCCAACTAATGTCAGTGCTGGGATTAGCATCAGAGCATCTATTTGCCACCATCCCAGAGATCCTTCATTAAACCTGCTCTTCTGACAAGCCTTTAGTTCCAGCTAACACCTGTGGGACCCTGTTATCCACCCCGGACTTCGCACGCCCACCCTTACGTGTCTGCACCCTGTGGCAACATTTATTTTCAGCAGCCCTCTCCCCCCGCGAAGGCCTCTTTCCTACCCTGCAGGATACCCTCCCTTTGCCCACGGCTCGAAGTTTTCTCAGAGTCTGTCTTCTGCCTGTCTGTCTACCTGTGATCTTGGTTCTTCCAAGCTGTTTGGCCACTCAGGCTCTAGGTAACATCTTTCTTTGCAGCAGGATACAAAGGCCATTAGTAAATCAATAACCCTTTATTTAGAAAGGGGGGGAGGTAGAGACCTGGAGTTTTTAATTCAGATCTAGCAACTCCTGAGGCATTATCAGAAGCATTCTAAAAATAGGCCTTTGAAAAGCAAACGGTGCTGCTACTGCTGGAACTTTATAGCTTCCTGCCCATAAACAGGAGCAGCTTGCTAGGGGTGGGATCATTAGCCGAAATTTCCCCCTCCTGTGGTTGTTCCGTCTTCCTCTAACTCTCTAACAGCATATGTGTTATCTACGCTTTGGGGCTCTTTGTTTATTTTACTCTTGCCCCCCATCTTCTCTGCACACATGGCTTGGATGTACATTGAATTTCCGTCCACTGGTGTGTTTCTATCTCACACACCGAACACTGTCGGTGTCTGAAGTCTCATTTGTCAGCGGGGCCACACTGAGTATCCCCAAGTCAGCACGTGTCCCGGGGCCCTTCGTGCTTCCCGCCAACCTTTGGGGACTCCTATCACTGTTCTGGCTTTGCCCCCCTCCCCATCCAACTGTCTCCATGCAGAAAACAGCACAGCTCTGCAGACCAGTGGGCGAGTGGAGCAGGAACAGTGGTAGCTCATGCCGTGTCTAAAATAACACATGTGAGCTTTAACCACAGAGCGTTGGGATTCGGCATGGCCTTTGATCTAGCAAGTCTACATCTGGATGGTCATTTTAAATACGTGCACAAAGATTCAGCTATACAGAGGTTCAGAGTTTCCTTGTTCGGCAACCGGGAGCGAGAAAGCACCATTTTATCTGGCCTTCTGTTTCCAAAGCCCATGTAACAATCTATTACTTTGTAACACATCTGATACTGTGTAACAAATTGTTTTCTTACTGTGTAGCAAACTTATTGGCCGAAAATAACAATGAACATTTACAATCTACATAATTTCTGTGGGTCAGGGATTTGGGTGGTTCTGCCTCTGGGTTTCTCATGAGGTTGAGTCAGGATGTCAGCCAGGGCTGCAGTCATCTGAAGGTTTGACTGGGGAGAGACAATTCACATCTAAGTTGGCTCATGTTCAAGGCTTGCGGGCGATGCTGGCTGTTGGGGGGAGGTCTCTGTTCCTCTTCACCTCTCTCCGTAGAACAGCTGAGTATGCTCACGACATGGCATCCGGCTCCCCCAGAGCAAGTGATCCAAAGACAGCAATACAGGAGCTCTGATGACTTTTATGACCTAGCCTTGGAAGTCACACACCATCCTTTCTGCAGTATTTATTGGTCACACAGACTAACGCTTGTACACTATGAGGGGACTTCCCAAGGGTGTGAGGACCAGGAACCGAGGACCATTGAGGGCCATCTTGAAGGCTAGCTACCACGTACGGGGAAGACTTCATCAAGAAAAACCCCCTGGTCTTTCCCCTCACCAAGAATTGTTTGTATTGTGAGTTTGAGAGAAGAACAGAACTCGTCTTGCCCTGTTCGTCCTAGACTTCTTTCCGTTTGGCAGCTGTCCGGACGTGCGTTCTGCTTGCTCTCTGCTACTCAGTAAACTCGGCCCTGCTGGCTCTGCCTCTGTCGTGGGTGGGAGGGTGGAGGGGCAGCAACGGGGAGGCCTGTGTTGTTTACCCCGATTTGGTTCCAGACCCAAGTCATCCCAGGATCTCTCCATTCATCCTTCTCAGAAATGAAACTGATTTTTACTTGTGTCTTATTCCTCAATTGAATCTCAACTATAGAGGTAAAGGGAGGAAAGCTATTTGTTGACAACCCTCACACATTTTATATTTTATAGTGTGATCTTTATAATAGTGGAAACTTCAAAATAACCCAAACGTCAAATAATACATTGATTGAGCAATTTATGGCATATACATATGATTCAGTATAATGCAATCATTTAAAACTATGCTATACAAGAATATTTAATGATATGGAAAATTATTTAGGATATATTAAGTGAATAATACAGGTTATAAAACAATATGCAAGTTATTATTCCATTAAAAATAATGTATATCTGCTTAGAAAAAGACTTTAAGAGTTTTATATAAAATACCATTCGTAGTTATCACTGGTTGGTAGGTTTATGGGTAGTTAAAATTTCCTTCATTTTGGTTAATCTGTTTTTCCTAAATTTCCTATATTTTACACTCATTACATTTGCAATGAAAAAAAAGAAAGTTTCAGGGGCTAGTTTGGGAACTCAATTAAAAGTAATTAGAGCTCCCTAACATTCTTTATTAGGGAAAGAGTCAACCAAATTGGTGTCCCCAGCCCACTTGTATGAGTCCATTTGCCACCATTGACCATTGCCTCTTTCTTAAACATCCTCTTCTCTCAACTTCCTTGACCCCACTCTCTGTTTTTTCTGCTTTTTCTGGGGCTACTCCTGATAGACTCATGCTCCTATTTCGAGGCATTAAATCTTGAAGTTTCTTGAAGCTCACCTCTAGGCCTTTTTTTCTTCTTACTGCACACTCTACCCCTAAGTGACCTCATCTATGTCTATGGCTTCACGAGGCAGTCAGCTACAGAGCATATGAAATTCATACCTCCACCCCAGGCCTTCCTCCTAAACGCATCTGACTTATGTACAATCTCACTGACTCCTTCAGTTGGATGTCTACAAACCTCCCTCCAATTCAACACACCCAAAACCAGCGCCATAATCTCAACTCGTTTCCTCTAACAATGAAGGGGAAAACAATCCATCTCTTCTTATGGCTTTTAATCCAGGATGCATACTGAATCACTGGGAAAGCCTTTTAAAAATACCAATGTCCGGACACCCAAAGATTCTGCTTTAGGAGGTCTGGGGTCAGGCCCTGGAGTTGGTATTATTTTCAAACTTCCCCAGAGGATTTTAATGAGTAGACAGTGTTAAATACCACTGAGCTACTTATTCAATAGGAACCTGGTGGTCATTTTTGATAGCTCCCTCTCCCTTGCCCCTTAAGTGTAACCCGTCACCAAGTTCCATCACGTTTGCCTGTAAACTATTGTTCAAAGTTATCCCTAAGCCCTTGTCCCCACTGCTACCACCCTAATCTACACCATCGTCTTTCACCAGGACTTTCAAC
>NW_012146745.1:1677566-1678864 GCF_000956105.1 Propithecus coquereli
AAAGCTATAGAAAACTAACATTTCTTCTTAGCCTCAACTCTAAAATCTACCAATTATTCAATGGCTTCCCATCCCTCTTTATTTTATACATATATATATTTATATATATGTACATATATATGTATACAAAATCATCACTATGGCTCCAAAGCTATGAATGGTCTGGCCCCTGCCTCTCCAACCTCAATCATCCCATCTTGCTCTGTATATCAGACACACAGACCTTCTTTAAGGGCCTTGGCCCAGTCCAGCATCCTGCAACCACAGGGCATTTGCTCCCGATCCTGTCAGTACTCTGAGCGCTCTGTTCTCTTAGCTGTCTCTTACTCAACCTGCAGCTCTGAGGTCCAGCCTCACTTCTTTAAAGACGCCTTCCTTGAATCTCTCTGTCAGGGTCAAATTCCCAATCATAGCCTCCTGTAACATTATGTCTATTTTCCTCATGGCATTTGCCAACCATGATTTTACATATTTGTTGGGATCATTGTTGGGTCAAAGTCTGTCTCCCCTACTAGTGAGTAAGTTCCACAAAGGCTGCAACATTACTTCTTTTGTCTCATCATTTTATCTCTAGTATCTAGCATATTATTAATAACTGACACATAAAAGGCACCAAAATGTTCCTTAAATCAGTAAAAAGTGAATTGGAGATGGTTTTCTCGGACTCCACTTCCCACCAGGTCATTCAGATTGGAGCATGACTCTCTCCTCATCCCAGTGGACCTGATCAGACAAGGCAAGCATGGCCGGTCTTCAGTCCAGATTCAACCACGGGAGCTCCAGACGTGGCCTAGGCTTTGAGAAAATCAAACTTCACCCGGCCAAGTATCCAGCGGTTTTGGCTCTTCAGACGCGGGACTTTTAAAGACAGCCAACCAGAGGTAAGGCGATGTGCTAGTTGCCGTGCAAGCTGACCAGCAGTATGATGCAACACCTTGGACCTCCAGTGACAGGCAAGGCCTCATTTACAGCCTCAAGAGAAAACTGAAGAAACAGTCCTCCTTCACCCTTACGAAAGAAACAGTCCTTTATGATACAGTTGATGGGGCTAGAACTGCCTAAAGAACCCTGCCAAGCGGCCAGGCGCGGTGGCTCACGCCTGTAATCCTAGCACTCTAGGGGCGGGCGGATTGTTTGAGCTCAGGAGTTCCAGACCAGCCTGGGCAAGAGCGAGACCCCGCCTCTACCAAAAAATAGGAAGAAATTATTGGACAACTAAAAATATATAGAAAAAATTAGCCGGGCATGGTGGCGCATGCCTGTAGTCCCAGCTACTTGGGAGGCTGAGGCAGTAGGAT
>NW_012146745.1:1679599-1695632 GCF_000956105.1 Propithecus coquereli
CTCCGGCTGCTATGTTAAGAATAGATTTCAGGATACCAAGGGTGAACGTAGAGACCAGTTCAGAAGTCAGAACAATGGACCAGGTAAAAGATGTCGGTGGCTTGGACTGGGGCGGTAGTGGTGCAGTCGGTGAAAACTGCTCAGATTCTCCGTCTGTTTTGCATGTGGAGCCATCGGTACCTGCTGCTGCATTGCTTGAGGAGAATAAGCGAAAGAAGGGTGCTTGGCCGCACTCTAGAATTGAATGTTTTTAAAAAATGTCTTCTGCAAATTCTTTTCTGCCCTACTTTTTTTACAACATCAATGAAACAATCTTGGGACGTGCCTAAGTCTTATATTTCCCAACTTAAATAAAATTTTAAAATTAGATGCTAAGAAGTTCTTTTCACCCTGAAAGTGCTGTCTGCCTTTTCTGCATCCACTGAAGAATGAAGAGAGAAAGGGCTTCAGCTGTAGCGTGACGGACTCCACTGGAATACAAAGGAGGCCAGGTCAGATGCTGCGAGTTTCTAAATATGGGAACGACTCTCTAAAATAGTCCTCGATTCCAGTCTGCCTGGGACATCTCGGGGAGGGCTGGTGGCCTCTCCGTTCTCCTCCCATCTCTGCTACTTGCACCTCAGAAGGCGCTGATGGCCAAACGTTGTCAGATAATCATCCTCTCTGCTGGTCTCATGCAGAACAAAGCAGCCCTTAAAAAGTCAAACAAAAAACGCCTCAGTGTATGCGGCCAAAGTTGGAAACCAAAACCACTACCCTGCTGAAAACAGGTCATCGATTTTCCTCACATTTGGCCTACAACTCCTCTCTCTAAGAGAACTACCATGCTGCCAAGTTTAAAAGTTTATGCCTGCAACCGTTTGGGAGCAATAAGGTGAAACACGTTGAAATGAGGGCGAAAGATCTTTACAAATGCTCCCCCCACCCCCACCCGCATCGCGCAGCGAGTGAAAATTCTCTAAGGGCGATTTTTTTTCTTTTCTAAAATATTACCTCAGGGATAAAAACAGAATGCAACGTCTACGTGAAGCTTGTGTGCATGGGGTGTGTGTGTGTGTGTGCGTGTATGTGTGTGTGTTTATATCTACCAGTGTCATTTCTTTTCAGGATTAGAAAGGGAGATGTCAGATACGAGAAATGACTGAGGGGGGGAAAAATAAAAATAAAAATGACCTTTTTTCCTTTTGACTCTCAGAAACCCCCTAAGTGCCAAATTTGAAAGGCGTTTGCTAAGCTGACTTTTCTAGCGGCAGGTAACGTTGGTGCCACTCCCCGTCCTGAAACGTATTCTTCCATCCCACGAGTGTGGAAGGACTGACCGAGCGTCAGCTGTGCGTCCAGGAGAACTGTGGATGCGAGGAGGGCAGGGTGGAGAATCTGCTTCCTGGCATCATGGACTCCTCCCTTCTGGGGGCTCTTCTCTGGCTCGCCCTTCCCTGCTCGTCTGTCTGCCTCTGCGCATCCTTTGCACGGGGCAGACCCCAGCTCGCCCTCCCAGGAGGACTTTCTCCTCGTTCCCGAGGGTTCTGAACTCGCACAGTGTTCACTGACACCCACGGAGCGGCGTCTCCCAATTTTCCACGCCCAGCCAAGGTCTCACACCTGAGCGCAGAGCTGGATGCGTGCGTGCGTGAACGCGCATTGTTGGATTTGTCGAAGGATTAAATAGGCACCGCATGCTCGTTGCAATAACTGAAAAGCAACTGGTAATTATTTCTTCCTTTCCTCTCCAGTTTCATTACTCCGAACAAGGAACGCTAACGGCTTAATACTTGTCTTTAAGCAACTTTCTCGATCCATACTCACACAAATCTATAACATGTCTGTTTATACGTGATATCTGTAAACACTTCTGTATGCATTTTTCATAGGCATCTTCATCTCATATTTAGTCTTGTATTTAGACTTTAGACCCACACTTCTCAGACCTTAGTTCATGTTTTCTTTGCTTTCAACCTGAGATCATGAAACAGCTTCCTAACTCATCAGTCTACACCCCCCAATCGCCATATTCATACCCATCCTTTTTCCCCTAATATTTATTATTCTAAAGCGCAAGTCTAATCTGCTTAAAATCTTTCAGCGGTTCTTCATTGCTTATGTAAAAAAAAAAAAGTGCAAACACCTTTTCCTCGCATTCAAGGGCTTTCAGAACACGGCTTCAATCCCCCCAGCTTTAGCTCTTGCCACACTCTCACACCCCGTCGCCTGTCCTTCACCGAACGCCGTATTCCCCTCCTATCTGTTTCATGCTTCAGGTAAATTCCAAGCTCTCTCCTGTCTCTGTCCCTTTTGCATGTGCTCTTCCCTATTTCTGGGTGGGGGTGTGTCTTAGTCTGCTCCCACTGCCATAACAAAATACCATGGACTGGGGGGCTTAGACAACAGAAATTTATTTTCTCACAGTTTTGGAGGCTGGAAAATCAAGGGGCAGCAGGGTTCAGTTTCTGGGGAGGGCTCCCTTCCTGGCTTGCAGATAGCCACTTTCTTGCTACGTCTTTCCATGGCTTAGAGAGTGAACATTCTCTCTCTCTTCCCGCCTCTCGTCATAAAGCCGCAGCCCTATTGGATTAGGGCCCAGCCCTTCTGACCTCATTCAACCTTAATTACCTCCTAAAGACCCTATCTCTGGATACAGCCATATCAGAGGTGAAAACTCCAACAAATCAATTGGAGGAGTGGGGTGGGACAGCAATTCAGTTCACAGTGGGGTAGGAGGGTTTCTTCTCCTCGGCACAGAAGGTAGGAGCAGGTACCCTGAGCCACACTGTCTGGGTCTGAATCCTGCTATTTAGTCTTTGAGCGACGTGGAGCAGTTACTTAACCTATTGATGTCTCAGTTTCCCTATCGCAGCGGTTCCCAAGTGTGCGTGCACGTCGAAATCAACTGCAGAGCTTATTAAAACACAGGTTACTGAAGCTTAGCCAAAAAGCTTCTGAGTCAACAGGCCCGGGGACTGGGAATTGGCACTTCTAGCAAGTTCTCAGGTGACGGTGACATGGCTGTTCGGGGCGCCACATTTAGAGAACCACTTCCCTGTACTAAAGTAGGGCTCATATGATATTAACAACCACCGCATAAGTGTGTCACTGGAACGATGAGATGAGTTATAGGACAGAGTGTTCAGAGCAGTGAGTGGCTACGCTACTTGTCCTGTGAACGTTAGGCGTCATTATCATTCTCTGCCTGGCAACACTGTACATGTTCATCATCGCTCGTCTTAGACTTGAGTTTGCTGGAAAGCTTTTCCGATATTCCCTGGCAGAGTTCGGAGGTGTGTGACTACAGCCTCCTCACCTTACTATAGAACGTACCGGGTGGGTTTGTAACTGCTTGCCCCTTACATGCCTGCCTATGCCTCCCACGGTCTGCGAGCTTGAGGATGGGGATTCTATATTATCTGTCTTTGAGTTCCCAGTGTATTCCTGATGCAGAGAGGCGGCCTGCCCAGTGAACGCATTTTGACTGAAGAATTTAATGCAGGGGGTCTCATGCATCTGTGAGCCTCTATGCAGGGCTGGTAGACACAGTCAGGGTGGTTCTCTGGTTCTCATTTTAGTTTTCATCTAAATTCTAACATACGAGGTTTCCTCTATTGGCCGCAGTTTTCGATTCTGACAACACTTTAGAATCGCTTTTTAAGCCATGCTGGTACCTGGGCTCCTCCTTACACCAATCCGTGCAGAATCTCTGGGGCGAGGGCCTGAGAGCTGGTAAGTGTCAAAGTTCATCAGGTGATTCTAATGTATACCTGGATTTTCCCGAGATAGGAAAATGCAATCTCTCAAAATGTGCATTTCATTCAACATTATCAGTCTTCTACTCCTGACCATGAATTTGTTTCTCTTATCTCACTATAAATTGCCAGCTTTGAGCAGTTTTGAAAAGGGGTAAATAGAGAAATTAGCATTTGTAGAGCACTTTACAGTTTTCAAAGCACTTTCATACTCAGTGTGTCATCAAAATCTTAAAATAACCCAGCAAGGAAGGTATCATTATTCTTTACAAACGCTTTGAGGCAACAGCCCAGAGAGGGGGGTACACCAAACCCTTTTAAAAGAAGCAACAAATCAGCAAAATGCCATCTGCAAGGTTTTCTTGCTCTTAGCCTATCTGTTATCGACAATGCTACCTACAGGCCATTTTTGCTGCTTGTCCAGGACTGGGGCCCCGAATGCTTTTCTCCCCTTGGCTTCCGTGCGCCTCGCTCCACAGCTTTGCCCCTTGGCAGCCTGAGATTGGCCTGGCTCTTTGCCAGCTGCTTTTCGGGGACTGACTCCCTCCCTCCTTGCAGGCTTGGTGTTGGTTTGACTTCACTTGGGCCAGAGGATTTAAATGACTTGCCTAGAGCTACGAAGTCAGTGGGAGCAGGACTGGGATCCAAACCTGGCTGAAGGAAGAACAACACAGGAGGACGCAGTGCTTTGAAGCTGAGAACAGCACAGAAGAGGGTGCAAGATGCTGAAAAGAAAGACACTGGACGTGTGCTTTGCCCTTTGCAAGACTTCCTAGGGCCACCTCTGAATATGTGGCCATGAGATTAGACTATAACATAGTTAACAATGCTTTGCAAAATTTGCTAGAATTGAAACATCTAAAAAAAAGAATTTTGCTTATCGTAAAAGTCCCTTAGGTAACTGTTTTTACAGAGATATGGCAATGACCCAGTAATAGTTTTGGAAATGCCTCCAAATCCTGAAGCACATTCTTGTAAATATAATTAATGGTGGCAAATATTTGTCCTTTGTGGGAATAATCTATGTTTAGATAAAAAGTCATTTAGAAACAAATATGATGAATAAGAAAGAGGACGATGAAGAAGAGTGTGGTTTGTTTGGGAAAACCCTGTGCTGGAAGCTTCTTAAGAGTGGTGAGCATGTCTTTTGTTAACCTTATATCCACAGCTCTGCCATGTTGCTTGCCATACAATTGGTGATTGATAGGTGTTTGGTGAAACAATGAGCAAATTAATGAATGAGTGGAAATCATTTTGTTATAAGGCCCAACAGGTGATGTCTCAACAAGGAAATCCAAAAATGGTCCAACTAGTAGAATATCACTGGAGAGAGCGCTGAGCCTCTTAAGGGGATGAGAGACTATGTGAGTGCCACCTCTTATCGGGTGACGAAGGTCCTAATGTGTCCACTTCACACCCAGGCTCACACATGTGGAAACACACACACATGGCCTTGTCACTTCATAGTCCTATGTTTTCTATCCATATGCAAATATGTATGAGACACCCATATATGCACGGCAAGAGACTTAAATCTTCTTAGTCATGGGTAGCTGTTCAGGAAAGAGGAAAATATGAAGGCTTATTAAAATCAAAAAGGGATAGAAGGAGATTTGATACACTAAATGGTTAGACACAAGATTTTGCCTGCAAATTAAAAATGCATCTCATCCCCCTTCCCGATACCAGGCAAATGAGCATTTCTCATCTTCTTTGTGATCTTCTCCATTTAAAACCTGGTGTCCTTTCCAGGCAGAGTCCAAGACATAGCACGGTGTCCTTGGTTTGAGCCTGGGTTTTCAGAAACATTTTATTGGGGGAAAGAACCCTGTGGTCTACCCTTTTTGAATGGTGGATAACAAAACAATAGAAAGTAAAATATCCTGTTCATGGCAAGAACCAAAATTAAGATCATATCACATAAAAAGGTTTTTAGGGTGTTGGGAGGAATAAGAAATTTGCTTTTCTATAAGTTACTTTAAAAATATTATTGGGAAAAACAGAATGCAAAAAACCCACCCACAGTCTCTCCTATTGAATAATGCTGGGAGATAAAGAATTTTAATGTTATTCCTTCCTACCTGATACGAACAATAAGATGTACAGCCAAACATCTCGAGGCATCATTAGCATCTTCTTCACGTGTCAGTGTCTGTGTAGTCCTAATACCAGCGTCTCCATTGCAACGGCAGCATGTTAAAGCCCAGGGCCATGCACTGGGAAGGATGGGAACTGGGTTGCAGTTGCAGCTTTCACCAGTAACTAGCTCTGCGACCTTGAGCAAGTCACTCCCCCAAGCAAGTGACTCCCCTGAGCTTTAGTTGCCTCCAGAATAAAATGAGGAGTTTGGAATTGATCACGGCTGGATCTTCTGGCAACACTAACAGGCTTTTTAAACACGGTTTCACCAAGTGATGGGAAAAACAAGCACAGAACCGTACAATTCTATAAATGCCCCCAACAGTATCTGCTATAAAGACCCCAGCCCTTAGTGAGAGCACATGCTGGACATGGCAGGGTTTTCCCTGTTCCATTCTACCTGAGGGATGCTTTAGTGGCATGGCTCAAGTTCAAGACAGGGCACTCTTTTATTTCCTTCTCCACGAGAGACAGATAAATAAAGATTTTGTTAAATCGCCCAACAAGGGGGAAACTAAGAATTTCATGCAATTACATGGTTTCTGAAGGTTCTTCTAATTGAATTACCGCAGGCGCCTATTGGGCATTCCTGGCCACGTCCCCTATAATTCCATTAGTATTACCTCTTTGGATCCTATAAATGCCATTAACATAAGGCAGACATTTGCTTTCAATAAGATAACACAGATGAATTTTGTCTAATTGTCTCTCTAATCCCTCCCCCTCATAGGCTTGCAATTGCTCAAATCCAGGCATTTATTATTGCTAATCAAAACCGTTTTGGAAACATGACAGTGCTATTGGGGAGGTTTGGATACTTCCCTTTACCCATCATGCACTTATGGCTTCTGAGCATAGGGTGGGTGAAACATACCATTTATACTGAGATTCCCACCATTGAAACAGATAGGGAGGGAGAATAAAGGTGGACAAGACCTGCCCCGGTTCTTCCTGCACCCTCTGTGGACACAAGGCTGGGCCATGAGCAGTTTGTGCCTCACCACCCAAGTGGGTTTCCTCCTCTGAGGCTCTTCTGCCCTATGTGGGTGGTAGTTTGCTGTTGTTGGGTAGCTATGTCCAACGGAACGGGCTCACCCTGCAGCCTTTGCAGGCTGGCTCCTACCATTCAGCCAAATCTTAGTGACTCTTGGGCTAGTCAATCTTGGATAGTCCTAAAATCTAGTCCATTTTTTAGTTATTTGGGCTATTTGCTTCTCTATCTTATACTTTCTACTACCTGATTGCTCATTCATTTCTGCATGTTGGCAGAGCGGGGTAAAACCTGCTCTATTTTGCCCTTGTTCATTGCTCCAATGAGATATTTGTAGGAAGGATTGGGTAAAGTAAGTTTTAAGTGTTCTGTGAATTGCATTTATTCATGTTCTCACCCACCACTATAAATAATCCAGAATCGAATATAAGGTCTGGCCACTGGTCAGTGGTAGTAATAAAAGTTGAGATTCATTTATACTAGGGAGATGAGTGATGTTCTTAATAAGGCTGGAGCTGGGATGGGCTCATTTCCTCACCACAAACCAACATATATGAACAGATCCAGGCAGTAGTAAGGGGAAAAAAATAAGTTAGATTGAGTTTGAGACCAAACAGCTTTCACAGTGGGTCTTTCTAATCTCACCTGTATTTCTGCAAATCATTTCCTTCTCAGACTAATCCTCTGATAATTACCTGGCCCATTCATCCACAGAGGAAGTAGGCACACGCCAGTGCCCCGAGAGGCATGATGTGATATGCAGTGGGCTCTCAGCTAAAAAACCCGGGTCTGTTATCTCCACTGCAAAAGGTTACCCCTTTCCATGCTAAAGGAGGTTCAAATCAGAACTCTCTTACTCTTGGAGATTAGTGAGGATTCGCCATCAAAGACGGGAGGTAATGAGAGGAAATCAGGCTTGCAGGAGATCACTGTTTTGTCTTCTCACAGCAAAGCGATTATTGGAATAATGGCTCCAATGTGAGCACGAATCCCACACTTACAGTTGTTTCCCATTATTTTCAGTATTCCAAGTGATCAGTGCCACTTTTAAACCTATTTGAAAGAAATATAGTCTTTCATTATAACCTTTTATTTTTTAATGTAAGGTTAAACCAAGATATGTATTAAAGAAAATACAAGAAGAAATATCTTTTTGTATATAGCATAGAAAATAGATCCAATCTCTGTAAGGGCTATTTACTGTAAATTTCTAGCTTAAAAATATGTGGCTGGAGAATGACAAATTATTGGTGTTTCCAGTCTAGATTTCTTCTGCACACATTAAAGGTGAAAGACACATGAATCAAATTGAACCAGATTTGGAAAGGGACCGCCAGGCCATTAAGTCCTATGTCTCCAAGGGCTGCAGTAGTTTGTTCTTATTCTCATATTCTCCAGAGTTTGGTTCGATACGTCTCAAGCAATGCATTTCCCGGAGGAAGAGGACTGGGGAACGGAGCTTGCCGTTAGAAAGCCTTCTCCACCCACGCCTGGCTGCCCTTTGAAATTGACCCTTAGAAATGCTCTGTGTGTTCTACTCGCCATCGAATTGGTACTAACTGATGAACACTAGGGTGCTCGCATGGCAGAAATACTCTCCAGGGATTAGGGGGATGGGGGGGTAAACCCGCAACTAAAGGACACGGGGAGCATTGTAGGGGGGAAGGGCATGCCCCTAACCCTCGCTTGGGTGAGGCAAAGACATAAAGTGTAACCTCAATGTTTGTACCCTCATAATACCCTGAAATAAAAATGAAAAAAAAAAAAGAAATGCTCTGTGTGCCCTCGTCCAATTGGGACGCACGTTTCGATGGAGGCTTTCAGTGCAGGGATCCTAGATTTGGGGACTAGTGCTCTATGGCTGAGAAGACAACAGGGACATTCCACTTTCCTGGGGGACAATGTTCTCTGGAGAGTTAACGACACAGCCAGGGCCCTCCGCAGCATGAACGTGTTGGGGTACTTCTCTTGTCTGTGAAAGAAACACTGGGCTTGAGCCCATTGGCTTAGGGTGACGTAATAATAAGGGCTCACTTTTATGAGCCAGGCCACTGTGCTAACCCCTAAATTCTCTCACTCAGTCCTCGCCATATCCCTAGAGGAAGGTACAATGATCATCTACATTTGCCATATGAGGAGGCTGAGATCTGTCAAAATGACTCACTCGCGATCGCACCGCTAGGGAAGCCCAGAACTGAAACCAGGCAATCCGACCCCGGAGTCTGTTGTCTCAACCGCGCCGACTGCGTATCACTCTGCCCGGATCCAAGCAGATAGACTGGCACCCCAAAGCTGGCTTCCATCTGTGAAACTAAGTTCCCTTCATGAAGGGGAACCATCAGAATGGTCCGGTTTGCCCATAGCTGCCCCAAAGGGGGATCCACGTGCTGTTCTGGACTAACTCCCACCAGGGGAAAAAGGAGATGAGAGAACGGGAGGCTGCCAACCTCGGCAGATGGTCTGTGGGCTGCTTTGGAGACGGGAAGAGGGAGATTTTTTGCTGGCTGACAAAGAACAAGGGAAAGAGATCGGAGACAAGTGCGACACACGCAGAAAGAGCTAAACTTGAGATACATGGGGAAGAGAGAAAGATGTAGGGATGGGGACTGCTCTAGGGGACAGATGGGTAAATAGACTTGAAAGGACATTTTTTAAATGTCACATAACTCCAGCCTAGTGAGGAAAAGTGAGCAAGGAGAGAGATGCGTTCGGCGACGGGGGAAGCGAGCGCCTCTCCACGGTGCTTCCGCAGCCTCTTGGCCGCAGCATTTGGGAGACCTTTGACGGGTGCCCCCACAAGAGGAGCTAAGGATCCAGACTCACTTCTGGGGGAAACTTGCCCTGGTCATTCTCGTTTGGAATCAGCCAGCAGAAGAGAAAAAAATGGGAATATTCTGAAGAAGCTCGAATTTTTATCGGGCCCTGTCCCTTGTTAACGGAGCTCCAGAAAGGAGGACAATGAGATGTAAAAGAATTTCTGTTCCGCTGAAACTTAGAGATGCGCCACCTGTTACCAAGCTCCAAGCACCCTCCTGAATCTGGGCTGAGCGCCTACCGGTGGTATGATCAGTGCCCCACGCACGCCCTTTCCTTTTTCCGCACAAGCCTCGCTTAAATTATTTATGCACATGACTTAACGTTAAGATGGTTTATTCATGAGGTTGCCTTAGGAGACAGGAGACAGACAACCTGCTTTTGTGAGGGTCTCTCTGGAGAGAGGCAGCCGCACAGTGTGTTGCTCCATCGGGCTCTATGAGGACAAAACATCTCAATGTAGAGGCCTCTGTTTAAAATAATGATCGACGTTACCTAGTTCCCACGTTGAGAAGCATTTATATTGACACGATTGCTTAAGGGAAAAGATCAAAGATTCCTCAGCCCTAGACAGGGCAGGTCTGTGTTAAGGAGGACAAATTAGTATCTTTGTTTGCTTGGATCTGTAACAAGCCTGAAGGTAATTTACCATCCTACAGGTAATTTACCGTTGCTGCCTATGGTTCTCCGGAAGAGAGTGAGGGTGACCAAATGTATCCTTCTGCGACCTTTTTACAACGTTCACTGTGGACAGGGGTTTAGGCCAGAGGCAGGGCTGTCTTGGACCCTATTCTGAGAGGTTTGGTTAGACCCAATTACCAAACAGACCTTGTTGATATACAGGTCTAACCTATCGGGTGACTCCGCGGTAGAAAATCCTGTTGACTGCATCATAAGAGAATCCAAGGTATTTTCGGCTTCCTTACTAGCAATCTTTAGTCATTTGTTTGGGTTTTTGGAATCAAATCTAACTGGAACTATTGCTTTCATTTAAGGTCACACAATGCATAACAGGAAGTCTTAATTGCATCAAGACTTTTTAAATGTTTTGTCCCAGTTAGGACTGCATTAAAGACATCAAGTATATCTCTCCCTCATCTTCCATCCGCACCTCTCTGCAATTAGTTTTTGCTTTGTCCTGAGTTAGCTTCGTTAAAATATCAAGGTAATAAAACTTAGAAAAGGTAAGTGTTTCACAAAGGTACAGGTGAAAGGGGTGAGTTTTATGTAAACCTATACACTGCAGTTTCTGCTTTTAATAAAAAAGCTCTCAGGAAAGATAGGTGTGGGTTTATTTTCTATAAACTATTACTGAGCTCTTAACCTACGCATAATACTGAGCAGGGAGCTCCGGGAACAAACACAAAGGTAAAGTACAATACATGCTCTAAACCCTCAAGGGGCCTACAGTGGGATAAAACATGAGTACCTCAGAAGTTAAGAGATAACATAAGAGTTAAATAGATATCAAAGAGTGTCATGGGGCACTTATTAGACGAGACATAGTAATTTCCCACTGCGGGGAAATTCTCCAGACATCTTGTGGCTCACTCTCTCTTCTTCTGGGCTTCCATCAAAGGTAACCTCCTCCTTGAGGTCTACCCTGACCATCCCGTTTAATCTTGCAAGCCGCCTCTAGTTCTCTAATCTTCTCTGCTGTATTTTTTTCCCGTAGAATTTATTACCTCCTAACAAAAAAATAAAACTTACTTATTATATTTTTTGTTTATTATCTGTCTCCCTGCACAAAAACATAAGCTTCACAAGGGCAGGGATTTTATATTTTGTGTGCTTTGTTCACCGCTATTTCCCTAGCTCCTGGAAAGTGCCTGGCACCTCAAAATAGCTCAATAAATATTTGTTATTCTTGTTACATGAGCTTGGAATTGAACTAGATGGGATGAATATGAAGCTGAATAAGGTATAGTACCTGCTGTAAGGAACTCACAAAATGACACTAACTACAAAGATAACCATAACAACAGCAAGGATGATAGTTGTTATTTATCAAGCAATTATGGGCCAGCCACTGTGTTAAGCTTGCTTCACTATTTCATTTAATTTTCACAATAACACTTTGAGAAAGATATTATCTCTACTGATGAGAAAACAGAGGCTCAGAAAATTTAAATCACTGGCCTCAGGCAACACAGCAAGAAAGTGGTTGTGCTGGAATTTCAGCTCAAGACTCTTTCACTCCAGAATCTGTGAATTATTGTTTAATCTTTTAAATCATGGAACATTTCCAAACATATACAAATGTAGAAAGAAATCATATTGTGAACCCCTATGTACCCATTACTCAGCTTCAACCAACAATGATAAATCCAATGGCCAACCCGGTTCCGAGAGTCCATGGTCTTCAGCACCTGCCACAGGGTCAAATAAGTGCAATAGGATATTTTCCCTTTGAGAGCAGGAAAGGAATAGAAGTCGACACACGGGAGTGGTTGGGACGCTGTCGCCAGACCTGCTTTGGTTACACTCCCCCTTCTCCTCCCCTTCAAAAGCTGATCCTCCAGGCTCCATGTGAAGCCCCAGGGGAGAGAAGGCTCTGTCCCCACGCCGTGCCTGGCCCTGTGCTCGGGATGGGTGAGGCCCGATCCAAAGCAAAACAGCACAGGAAGACCTCATTTTGCTAAGTGCACATGCTTCGTTTGGGAAAGAAGAATGCTCTGCTCAGCTTCATCACCGCCAAGGGTCTAGTGTCCAGAGAAACACGTCTGGAGAGGGAGACAACGTAGCCAAGGACTAAGACCAAATATCTCTATCTGGGCTTCAGGGGCTGGTGGCGGATGACAGGTCAGCCAGCCAGGACGCACTGGAAGCCTCCCTACTGAGGAGCGGGCACCGCGCAGCGCAGCCGGACTGCTGGCCAGGGGGAGCCGTGGAGCTTGCGGTACGAGGGGGCGCCGGGAAGGCTGCTTCCCCAAAGATCCCGGTAGGACTTTTAACAGTTCTGACTGTCCATCTGGAAAGCCAGACCTCCGCTGTGCCCCCTGCCCCCTCTCCTCCCCAGGCCTTCTCTGGGTAGCTGAGAGGAGGCGTTGGGGGTTCGGTAGACACAGCTGACTCGGCTTTAGACTCTGCCTCTCCCACCTGTATGACCTCAGGCCAGCAACAGACTCGCCTGAATCTCAGTTTCCGTATCGTAAAAGGGGCACACTGTTAGATTCACGTTTGCAGAGTGTTTCACATGATGCCTGGAACGTGTTCGTTCTTTGAGGAGCTCTCCCACAGTGTCGGGTGACCCCTCTCCAGCTTTCCTTAATGAAGAAGACGCAGTTTCCCCGTGGGACGTGCCCGTAACTAGTATTGTTCACATCTCTGCAAAGGAGGGAACTAAAGTAACCAGGAATCTCGGCTGGATAGTAAGCCCCGGTGACCCACATCCCACGCCATTTTGGAAGAGGTCCAGGATCTGGAAGCCAGCATGTATCTTCCTCGACTCCCTCTCATTCCCCAGGGCAGTGACTGCAGCCTCCATTACCGCTCCATTGACACTTCTCGGGTGCTGACAAGGAAGGATGTCATCCTCAGGCCCGACAGTACAAGGGGCCAAACACTGGGATAAGTGCTCTCTCTCTCTCTCTCTCTATATATATATATATAAAACTTACACCTACACACACACATACATGGCCTACAGCAACATAGGTATCATTAGTCTCCTTCCCTCTTTTTGTATTAAGATTATGAAATTGAGGGCCAAAGAGGAGAAGCAACTTGCCAATAGCCAAATTCGGAATAGTGTCGTCTCTCCCACTTGCCCCTTCAGGGACACCTCCTGTGCTCGGGAGCAATGAGAGGGCTGAGAGTGAGGCAGGGTGACAAGGGCCAGGCTACTGTGTTCCATATCAAGATGTCAGCAGGACGGCCAGAACTTCAACCCAATTTGGGATTTGGTAGGCACAGGATTCTGCACCTAATTGCTATCCATGAATCATCCTTGTCAGGTTGTTTTGCTAAGCATATTTCGTGTTTAAGTGCAGCAAAATCTTTCAGAGGTCCAGGCAGTCATTATAATAAATTCTCTGATGGATAAAGGGCAATGATCACAGGCCCTCGCGTGTGGAGGGGTGTCCCGAGGCACTGAGACAGCTCGGCTCCTGTACAGGTTATGTCCTGTGGGAGCCGTGATTCCTCCCCTGGGAGTAATTTCCAGAACCCTGATACTAGAGGGGAGCCTGATAGCGCAGTTAACAGAGCAGCCTCTCCGGGCAGACCGCCTGGGTTCAAATTCCGGTCTGCCTCTTCCTCACTCTGTGGTCTTTAGCAAATACCCTTTTGGTATCTCAGTTTCCTCCTCAGTGAAAAGGGGATAATAAAAGTGAGGATTAGGGTTGTTCTGAGAATTAAATGAGTCAATACATATTAAAAAACATAGACTAGCGCCTAATAAATATCAAATGCTCAAAATATGATTGCTATTTTAACAAAGACCGCTCCAGACTGCAAGGCCTCCCTCGTGGTCGGTGATCTCCCCCACTCCACATTCGCTCTGTTGATTGTCCCCCTGGAAGTTTAACACGAAACGTTAACTGAATATGGCTGGGCTGCACCGTCACCCTCGTCCCACAGGTGTTTCCCACCCCTTCACGGCAGTACTTTCCGTACCAAATTCATAATCATTTAACAAGGGTTTGGTAATAAAATGAAAATAAACATTTCAAGGTCAAGATATATTGGAAATATTTGCTTAAACAAAGCTAAAACATGTTTCTTTATGGTAGACCTTTTCGGACCCCTCTAACATGCTAAGTGTGTTTCTAAACCTCCGAGTGTGTGAGTGGATGGATGGGAGGGGGCGAATGCGCCCCATCTTTTCTAATAACAGAACAGTTTTTTCTTACATGATATCCATGAACCACTCGAGGGACACTAATATTCTACCAAACCGAGTTTGGGTAACATTTCCTTTAGATTGCCTTAAAATGGTCTTTCTCAAAGTATGGACTTTATATCACCTGCTTGTTAAAATGCAGTCCTCTGAATCTCGCATAAGACCCACAGAATCAGATTCTCAGGAGGAGGGGCTGAAGGTTCTGCATTTTAACAAGCTCCCCAGGTGCACATTAAATTTTGAGAACCGCTGCTTTAAAGGAAACACTTCCCTAATTTTGCAATGGTGTAGACTTGAAATCCCGCATACTAAATATCCTTAATAGGAAGGATGCTTACTGATTTCCCAGTAAACCATTATTTTAATGAAAATGGGTGTGGTGGGGTGGGGTAGATGATGAGGTTTAGGGATTTTTGTTTTGTTTTGATTTTACTTGCATAAACCCAAAATTGTTCCCTGTGGGAGGTATCTGTGCCAGGGAGCTGGGGACAGAAGGATAAATGAGACTCAGATTCTGCCTTCGAGGTGTTTATAGTCTGTAATCAAGAAGGGACTCGAGCCTACTGCTTAGTCTCTTGTCTCAGCATCACTGTAGGACTTTGGCTGCAGTGGAGTTCACATGGGAAACAGGCAGCTCATTCTGGGAATTAAAGTAGGTAGACGAAGAATTTCTCTTTTGGATGGTTCAGTCATGAATGAACCACCGAGATATTGATTTTGTTTGTTTATTTGTTTTTTGATATCCTGAGGTTCGGGGGGAGGGGCATGTAGTAGGAAAACTGGGCAAAAAGGTCAAATAAAGAAAAGGATGAGGGTGAGGAGTAAGGGAAGGGGAAACCTAATAACTAGATGAATTATGGTTAGAAAAAACCCCAACCCTGCTGACTCTGTTCCGTTTAAGGTGAGAAATAACAGGATTAGAATGTCAAATTGCTGAGTCCTGCAGACCTAACCATAAACCTCCTCTAAGCTGTTCGGCTTTTTTCCTCTGCAGTCACTAATTAAATCGTGCCTGGAAAGAAATAAAATAAAATAAAGTAAAAAGCCAAATGCTTTTTTGAATCAAGTGGATTGCATGCCATCAGCCTGCAAGGGGCTGGATACCTGGTCGATGTGTGCTGGGAGCTGAAAGGGTAAGAAATCCGCAGGAAGGACGTCAAGATAACAGAGTGCTTGTCTCATTCTTAAACTTTTTACAGTCACTTCTTATTTCACGTGCAATCTCTGTAGCGTCTTATTTTCATATGTAACCTATTTGCCCTACCTAGCAACAAAAACATATGGGATTCCCTTTCCACTGTGATTTATGCAGAACCGCAAGTCACGGGATCCCATAGCACATTATAAATAATATTTGAAGTTCAAAAACAATCCATGTTTCCAACAGGAGAAATGACCAGGCAAAGTTCAGCAGTCACTCAAATCAGGGTGGCTCACAAATTCAGTATCCTTTGTGCCATTCTCACCTTTTATCCGGATAATATCTTCATAAACTGTTTATGAAGCTTT
>NW_012146745.1:1695767-1713884 GCF_000956105.1 Propithecus coquereli
TCCTCTCCTATGTGGGGTGGGTCTGCCATCAAATAAGAATTTAACCGACTGAAGCCCTAACAGAGATATTGCTGGCCCTGTGTTCTTCTGTTGTTTGCCTGAGCAAGATCTATCATTACTCTATATACATATGGCATATGTCAACTGTTTTAAAATTAGCCAATTTTCCTAAGCACAAAAATGGATTTTTGTCATATCACACGAACCATATATCACAAAAACAAACCAGTTTTTGTTGTGGCATTTTTTTTCTTTCCAAAATGCATTAAGTCTTTTTAAGTCGCTGCCAAATCCATTTTGCTCACTGCATTTCTGAGATAAATTTAAAGAAACCAAGCAGAGAGAAAAAAAAAATCTCATATGGCGCTGTTACCTGGAAAGAAATCTAGTTCATTACCAAACCAACCACGACTAGGAGACTGGATTGCTTCACCTGCTCTTAAATAATAAATAAATACAGCAGATATCCAGCCCCTGCAGCCACCCACTGAAAGTCTGAGACAGGGCAAAAATAATAAAATAAGATTAAGAAAAAGGACTGTTATTTATTGAGCACTCTATACACCGGACATTACGATAAGTGCTAATTCTGCAATATTTCATCTCATACTCAGAACAGTCCTGTGATGTGAGTTTTGCTATGTCCATTTTACAGATGTGGACACTGAAGACTCTTTAGTACAGTAACTTGGCAAGATCACATAGACAGTACACAGCAGAGCCTGCCAAAGACTCGAACCAGAGGAAATCATCCCTGAGCCTGTTCTCTCAGGGACTAGGCCATCTAACGTGTGAGTGAAGAACCATTAGACCTCCAGAGACGCTCTCTTCAGACACCAGGTTTCTTCTTTTCATTAAGGCTATATGGATGTTATCTTTAAGGACTGTGGCTTAGAGCAGGCCTTCTCTGGGAAATTCTGCTTGAGCCTTGCAGAATGCCTCCAAACATTGCTAAAATCAGGAGTGATGCAGCTCATAGACCCAACTGGCAGGTTTCTGCATGGTTCATTTTGAGGGGCCTATAATTCCACTCAAAAGGGAAAAACACATCTCTTGCTTAGGTTAGCATCTGTGAATTTCTCCTTTGAAATGCTCTAATGTTAATTGGGAGGGCAGCACATTAAATCATTATTAGTCATTAATACCTTAGCACAAATTAGTTGATCAGGCTACAGAGAGGTGTGAAGGGCCCGAGGGAAAGACACTATCTTGATGGAGGCGGTGGGGCGCTGCCAAGGAGGGCAGGCTCTGAGTTGCTGCAGGGGCTGAGCCAAGGGACAGTGGACGGGACACGGGGGAGGGAAGGGACCAGGGCTGATGAGCTTAGTTGCAGACAGGATGGCTTCTACAAATGTGGCCGTCCCTCCCACGTCTCCCGGCGCGCACACGCACACGCACACGCACACACGGGTCCCCTGGGTCCCTGTGGAGCTTGCGGGCCGTGTACTTACAGGCAAGGGTTTTAGGCCGGGGACCAGCCCCTCCTCAGCAGCCTGCAGGGCGAGGTTCCCGCCTGCGCCTCGGCGGCCGGGGGCATGCAACTCGGCTCCGCGCCTCTAGGGGTCTCCAGCGGCCCGAGGCTTCCGGAGGAGGCTGACCTTGCCTCATCCCGGCTCGAATCCCAGAGGTCGAACGCTGGGGGGGGAGGGGAGGCGACGCGGGCGCCTCCGGGGACCCCCGCCCGCCGGAGCGCGACTCGACCCTGCCCTGCGCCTGCCCGACGACGCGCTGGTGCCAAACGGCCGAGCGCCCAGCGAGGGGCGGCGGAAATTGGCTGCCCCCCAGTCCTCGGGAGTGCTCGAGCATCCCTGCGGGCAAGGGGACGCCAAGGACGTCCCTCTGCACCCCACACCCTTCCAGAAAGCCCACCTCCGGGCTCCCAGACCTGCGCTGAGCGGGGTCTCCACGCTGTCAGCGCGGCAGCCTGGCGCTCAGGACAGGCGCAGGGCCGAGAGGGAGGGACAGAGCAAGGTCCCCCAGGCACCAGCTGCCCTGCCAGTGGGGCTGGCAGGCGGCCCTCCCTGAGGTTGGGGATGAGGAAGAGAAGGAGCCCTGAGGGAGGACCACAGCCTTGGCCCTGGGAGGCCGTGCCCTGTGAAAACAGAGTCCTTGAAGGCCACGGAGAGTCCAGAGAGTTTTAGTTTGGTTTAGTTTAGTTTAGTTTTGGTTTGATTTAGTTTCTCTTTTTTAAAAAATCTCTTAACTGAGGAGTATTGGAAAATAGGAAGAAACTTTGAACCTGTGTATAGTGGCTCACACCTGTAATCCCAGCACTTTGGAAGCTGAGGCAAGAGGATCGCTTGAGGCCAGGAGTTCGGGACCAGCCGGGACAGTACAGCAAGAACCTGTCTCTACAAAACATTTAAAAAGTAGTTAGGCCTGGTGGCACACACCTGTAGTCCCAGCTACTCAGGAGGCTGAGGCGGGAGGATCGCTTGAGCTCAGGAGTTTGAGGTTGCTGTGAGCTATGATTGCACCACTGCACTCTAGCTTGGGAGACAGAGCAAGAACCTGTCTCTAAAAAAAAAAAAACCAAAACTTTGAGAGAGGTAATATTGCTCCCAATCCACTGTTGAAGAGGCTACAGAGGTTGATGACAAAATTCTGACTCTCTAATTCCTCCTGTGACATGAGTTTGACTCCCAACTCCACTACTCACTAGCTGTGAGATCGTAGATAATTGACTTAACCTCTCACTACCTAATTTTTCCTCGTCTTCAAAATGGGAATAACAGTATCTACTCCACAGGGAGTCGTTAGAGTTGAGCGAGATTGTACGGCTAGTACTTCCAGCGTCCGGCACAGTGCCCGGCGCACAGCAAGCATTCATTCATAGACATCGAACGTCATGCGTTTTCAGTCACTGAGGATGGGGGACAACAACAGTAGCGGGGCCTAGACTCACCGAACTTTGAAGATGTGTCTGAGTTGGTGGAAGTCTTATATTTTAAAATCAATTTTAGTACGTCAGCAGTTATTGTAAATGAACTGCATAGTGCCGTGGCTTTCAATATTGTTTCGAACAGCCTTTAGGTTCCAAGGAGGTGCCCCAGGAACCACTTTGGGTGAGGAAAAGGAAAGAGAACTGACAGGTGTCAGAGCTCCAGACCCCCAGGCCTGCTCCAGCCAGACAGTCTCCATTTGTCTGCTTTATATATTGGGGTTCTAGGTGAGGGTTTAGTGATTAAAGTCGTCTGCTTTTTTTGAAAGTTTAAAACCACTGTGAATATGTCTTTGTATAATTCAGGGAAACTGTTTCCTCCAAGCTTAAGGACACTCAACTCTGCTGATATTTTTTAATCACTGTCTTTAATCTTCACAATTTTTGTGAAGGTAAGTTGTTATCCTCTCTATTTCACTAGATGGGGATATTGAAGCTCACAGAGGTCCCACATGGCTAGGGCCACGCAGCTGGCAAGGCCTAGGTTTGGCTGACCCAGAAGTGGAGGGCGGAGGGCATGGTGCCGGGGCAGGGCCCTGAGTCTGAGTGCTGGTTTGCCTGTGCTTTGCCTTCCTCAGTTGCAGTCTGTAAAATAGGAAGGATACCTATTTCATAAGGTTGTAATGAAAATTAAATGAGATAATATAAATAAAAATGAACCTAGTACAACTTTTATCACAAAATAGGCTTTGGATATATATTAAGTATGTATGAACCTGCTCCACCCAAGTTTCGTCTGCTCTCCAAATCATTTCTGTAACCTTTGATTATGAGAAATATTCAGAGAGAAGATATAGATGTATGTATGTGTATATATGCAGTGTGCATGTGTGTGTGAATATGTATATGTGTATAGAAATAAAATTATCATCATGCAAACTGCCACCCAGTCATCAAACAGGTCATAGTCAGCATCTCAGAAGCATCTCCCTCTGCCTGCCTCCCCTGATCAAATAAATGCCCACTTCTCTCTCCAGTTCAATTCATTTCGCATCTTGTTAAAAAATAATTTTCTTTTCCCCTTTTGCTCATGCCTCTGGGTTGTCTCTGGCCCTTTTGCTATGCCTCTGCCTGTCACTTCACTATGGTCCTGAGTGACACGTTGTTCACAGGAGAGAAGTGAAATAAAGTGGTTTGGCAAAGCAGGGGCGCGCGCGCGCGCGCGTGTGTGTGTGTGTGTGTGTGCGTGCGTCCACGCCTTCTACCCTTGTCAAGAGCAGCAAACTGGACACATTGTGAGATACGTCTTAACCCAAAAGAACAGGAGGGACAAGTGGACAAGCGGGGGAGAGGTTTGGAAACATCTGAGCTATTTTCTGTTCCCTAAGACCATCCTAGCCTGAGTCTGGCATTTCCTGGAGTGAGGGGCGGACATCACGACAGCTCGTGCCTTGGCTACACAGAATAAACAATCTCTCTTCTTTAGATGCCCAGATTCAACTTTACCCTGGAATTTTTGCCTTTCTCAATTGACAAATCACATATGGATTTGAATATTGCCTACTCTAAGAGACTCTCCCTCCGCCTCTGTCACTCTCTCCTATAATATTTTATCATCATTATCAGCACCTGAAATGATCTCATTTATTTATTTGTTTATATGGTTATGTTTCTGGATACCATAGTAATAAAGAATATGGAGTCAGAATCTAAACTGAGTTCAAATATCAGCTCCCCCAAGCTGTGTGGCCTTGGGCAAGTTGTTTAACCTCTTTGGGCCTCCAATTCATCATCTACAAAATGAAAATAACAAACCTACTTACCCTATAGGATCATTAGAAGAAGTGCATGAGTTAAGGTGTGTAACATCGTCAGTGCAGTGCCTGACACTGAAGCGTGGTACAGTGTTAGCTATTATCAGCAGCCTGTAGTAACCACCACCATGATTACCAGCACATCATCCCGCTAGAATGGAAGCAACCTGATGGCAGGGCTTTTATCTGTGTTGCTCTCTGCTGAATCTCCAGTGCCTAAGAACAGGAACCGGCACAGACTCATATTAGCATATTCAATATATGCAATAAATATTTTCAGAGAGATATGGCTTAGAACCGCAATCCCACCCCTGCCGCTTAGGGCAGAAGATAGCCATATAAACAAATTGCGGTGTGGTGAGTAGAATGCAAAAACAGAGTTTGAGCGAGATGTGTAGGAGTGTACAGGGGGAGGCAATGAATTCTGTCCCAGAGTCTCAGAGAAGCCTTCCCAGAGGAGATACTATTTGCGGAGTCCTGAAGCTCGGTAGCCTTTCAGGAAGCAGAGAATAGGACAGGGGAAGGTTCTGCAGGAAAACAACCCAGCATGTCGAAGGCTCGGGGGTTCTGAGGCAGCTGCTGGTGTTCAGGTGGCTGCCGCCAGAGAAGGGGGCGGTGGGAGAGACGCACAGGAAGGTGTTGGAGCAGCTCATGAAGGAGCTCCTGTGTGCCATGCTTGAAACTGGATGTCATTCTAACGGGAGTGGGGAGTCATGGGAGAATGGCAAGAAGAGGAGAAGCACAAATTGAGCACTGTGAAAGAGCACCCTGGCTGCAGGCAGGAAACTGGAAGGTCCAGCCTTCAAGAGAGGAGACAGGGGGACGAAGTACTGGGAAGGCGCCGCAAGGACGCGTGAGAGCCTGGCATTAGAGGGTGGCAGGAGGGCTGAGGAGGAGAGGGTGGCTCCGAGAAATCATTAGGAGGTAGGATTGATTAGACGCAGGGGTGGCTGAGAGAAGTGGCGCCCAGGACAACCCGCATTTCTTCATCACGCCCCTGGAGCTGAGGCTGTGCTGTCACCCAACGCGGGGACGGGTGAAAGAGACAGTTGGGGTGTGAACTGGTGCGTCCTGTAAGTTCAGCTTTGGACATTTCCATCTCGGGGATCTCAACGTGAAGACCTTCACCAAGAAAGGGTGTTAACATTTGTTCGCATCTACAACGCGCCTGGAACTATGTTTGGCATCTCGCGCATTTTATCTTATTTTACATTTAGAGCAGCTCTTTGAGAGATGGGGCATTATTTATTTTTTTTTAATTTTTATAGGTGAGGAAACTGAGGATAAAGTGAGGTAATGATCCCTCTTTTACATGGTTAACATTTAAGAATAGCACAAAGATCAGCTGGATTAAGCAAGACTGAACGGGGGGCACATAGAGAGAAGGATTAGAAAATATAGGGATAAGGGTGATTTGGGGGAAGATCATGAAAACTTTGAGTGGATATTACAACCATCCCACAGGGTGCTGTGAGGACCAGCTTCTGAAAACATTCTGTGAGCTGCAGAATGCTGAGCAAATATGAAGAATTCAAGTTCTAGCCAAACCTTATTGCAGTTTAACAATAATAACATAATAATAATGAATGATTTATGATGTTCAAATCTGTAATTATTAAATAGAATTCGATCATTGTGTCTTCTCCCCATTCTTCTTCTTGGTAGGTCCACAAAACAATCCTCAACACACAGCCATGCCTTTTCTTTCTCCCCACCACACTCTCGACATGCCTGGTTCGAAAAGGGTAGACACAAGGAGCAGTCGTACTGTGGCAGAGATGAGAAGGAAGATTGGAAAATCAAACGCACCCAGCTGATCTCAACTATTGTGTCCTCAGTTTGCAATGAGACCCTAAAGATCAGTTACTTGGGTATTTCTAGTATCAGGAAGACACTCGAAGATATTAGGACAGTATTACCAAGCCTCCCACCTGCTCATTCTTTGCACTGAGCTGAGAGCTGCAATGCTTCCCAAAGGCTTTGGGTGATCTGAGTTGTGGTAACAAGGTCCCTCCTCAAGTAAATAGAGGTTCATGTGAGCTATTCGTGCCCTTCTTGACTTTAAATTTCAGAAATACATGCCTATCGGCTCACTCTGGGCTGCTGCAGACCCCTCCCTCCCTGTTCTCTCTCTTTTGTGTCTCTCCCGTCTCATGCCTCTGCCTTGCCTGTCTGCCCGTTAACCTGTCCCTGCTCTGCAGGGCCAAAGCCAGCACTGTCCAAAAGGAATATAATGTCAGCCATATATGTAATTTTAACTTTTCTGTAACCACATTTAAAAGTAAAAAGAAATGGGTGAAACTAACCTTAGTATATTTTATTTAACCCAATATATTGAGAATATTATCATTTTAACATGTAATCAATATAAAACAATATTGATGAGATATTTCACATTCTTATTTTTAAAACTAAGTCAAAGTCTGATGTGCATTTTACCCAAACAGCACACATCCCAAGCGCTCAAGATCCACATGTGGCTAGTGGCTGCAGTACTGGACAGTGAAGTTAGAGCTCAGTGCTGAGAGGTATCCAATTGCCAGCTCTGTGTCCGGTCCAGCATTCCAGACCTATATGCATTTCACGTGAGCTTCAGTAAGAGGAAAGGTAGGACTGACTGCTAAAGATTCCACGCTACAATCATGCTACTCAACTTTACTTCTCTCTGCGTGGCAGAGTGACAGTTTAAAGAGGGGCCAACCTGCATCTACCGCATCCCCCAGTCTGAAGCCTAACTGAGCTGCCTATCTCTTCACTCCCAAATAGGAGGGGCTTGGACCTCTACACCCACCCCCAAATGTGGCGTGGATGCTTCTGAATAGCAAAGAGAAAAGGCATCATAGCCACAGTCCAGCTGCGTGGTCATGTGTCATGGGAAACATGGGTGACAGCAAGGTCTAGGACAGGATCTTCAAGAGAGAGTAAGTATCCCTTGAGTCCTGTTCCCAGAATGAACTCCCAGGGCCAAGCAAGCAAACAGACAGGGTTCTTGGGGATTTTCCTTTTGGCCTGAGAGCAATTAATGGTGTGACTTTAGGCAATCATTCCACTCTTGTGTCCAACAGGGACTTTCTCCATGCTGGCATGGGCCCCCGGGCAGCCAGTGGAGTACAGCACGGGTAGATGTGGCCAGTGAGCAGGGTGGCTGTGTCACTAGTCCTCTCATGGCACCTGTGCTTTGCGTGACCTTTCCTCTGGGAGAGAAGCCACTGCTGAAGCACACGTGTGTGGCTGGCTGGTCATAGCCTTCTCCTGGTGAGCCACAGCCCGTGGCCCTTCCTTGGTGCTGCCTGGGCTGGCGGGCTGCCTCTCCCCTCTGCTGCTTAGCTGAGCACACGCAGTGCCCTGTGGTACAGCTGCGGGCAACACCACACCCCACTCGCTCCCGCCTTTTTGTGGTCTCCCCCTTTGTGACTGCTACAGCTTATGTTTTATTAAAAGGGAGAGAGAAGGGAGACAAGAGGTTATGTACATCGGCATGCTCAAGAATCTTAAGACTGAAAATCTCCTGCTCGATGCTAAATGCCTATGGGCTTTGGCACCGTGCCGGCTCTGAGTAAACCCCCAGAGGAACGTTTGGGTGGGGAAATAGGAAATGGAGGAAAATCAAGGCTCTCTCTTAGGAGACTCTGATGCTAAACTGCAAGAAGATTTTCTTGTGTTCTCTTGAAATTTTCCTGCTTTCCTCCAATATCCTCATTCAAATTTTTGGATATGATATTGATAAGCTCTCTGACCTTGAGCAACATTTTTTCCATGATATATAGTTTAGACTTAAGGGTGGGTGGAATGCCAGGTAATTTTCAACATTTAGTGAGATGCCCAACATTTCAGAGCCCTCTGCCTAGGGTCTAGGGCAACTTCCTTTAGGCCAATGTATGTTTAAAATAACTAAAACAGGCGTATGGTATTTCCAGGATGCAAGAGGAGAAGTAGCCCAGGGTAAACCCCAAGAAACCACACAAGCTTTGAAGTTCCAGCCTTCCCAACCGCGCTGTAGTGAGTGCCTCTGTCAGCGGGAACCCTCTCCCTGTCTCTTTCTATCCAAACAAATCCTGCCCCATCCCTTATGGCTCAACTCAAGTTCTCCCCCCTTTGAATACTGATAGGTCTCATGATCTGCACAGGTCACTTGCAGATTAATTAGGTCAGCCTAGTGACTTCTCTTGTATTGAACTACTGTTTAGAACTTATATTTTCATTTCCCTTTTCTCAGGTGTGAACCTAGTTTCCTACCTCGACGGTAAGATCAGCGAGGGCAAAAGCAAAGGCTTATAAGACTTTCATCCCTCACAGCCCTTAGGTTAGTTCCAGAGGACAAACCTTGTGTCTCTGTGACTTTGCGTCCTTGTAAAGTACACAACAACTAAATCAGATTATAACCACTACGATCAAACCATTCCTTAGAACGAGCCTTGTGGAGTCTGGGGTTGGTTCAGGAACGAGGACCAGATACCACTCCATAGTGTCCCTTAAATGCTGTGTGACCCATGTCAAGCAGTTTTTCTTTCTGAGGTTCCCTGCCTTCCCTTTTCCAAGAAGAAGTTTAAAATCATTCTAGCTCACTTCTGAGGGTAATCAAAGATAAATGAGACAATAAACTGTGTGAGGATTAATTAGATGAGCTCCGTAAAGTGCTCCCAGCCCTTTGGAAAAGGCTGCCATTATAAAATGTATACAAGGCCTTATTATCTAAGTGAAAGAGTTGAATCACCAAAAATACACTGCGCAGTGGGGAAAACAAAACAGTAACCGGGAAACCTCAACACTAAGCATCCCAGTCAGCAGAAAGTGCCCACGCAGATGTCTCGAGTCCCTCCAGATTACCTCTTGTTTATGAGCTGGGGAGGGATTTCGGAGCAGCGTCTCAGAGGAGGGTATCTTTTTTATGTGATGTTCCCGGGTGGCTAGCCTGTGTCTTGGGAAAGGGGATAGGAGGAGTTGATGACGCAGGGATGTTCTTTGCCCTTTGGCCTTGCTCAGTAAACAACCTGTCAGGAGGCCAGAAAGGAACACCCAGAAGATGATTCTGAGGGCCAAAGACAGAAGATGCTCCCCGTCGTTGAGACCAGGCCAATGCTAGCAGAGCAGGGACCTTCTCCCCTCCCTAGCCCTTTCGTCCTCACTTCCTTTCTTGTGCCCACACTGCAGCACACATCATTCCATTCTGGGAGACAAAGCCAGCTCCATTTTGGGTGAGGAGAGAGAAGCAAGAGTCAAGAATGCTTCTGTCTTCTCCATGGCTGCAGCCAGCTGTCCAACCCTTTGGAGCCAGCTGCCCTCCAGCAGGGAAGACTATGTTCTGACATTTGCTTGCCTTCCCCCCCGCATGTCACAGTAGACATGCTCTGCACCTTTTCAGATCATACCCTCCTCAAAGAAGCAAAGCATGCATCTTTTCCCGAAGTAGGCAGCAGCTGGGATATTGATAAGACAGGATCATTGTGGCAGCATTGCTTGGTCATGGCCTCAATGCTGCAAAGCAACTCACTCTGGGTGAGAGGGAACTCCAGAGGGTCCTGCCTTAAACAAATAACATGCACACAACTGTGTGAAGTCAAGAGGGAAAACACACAAACTCCAGCATCACTTTGCTGTTGCCTGATGTCATCAGACTGCCCCCCAGGGGATTTGGTAAAATACTTTAGCTGCTTGTTAATACTGGCATTGCATGTATTGTAGAGAGCATGGTGGGGGAGCAGGGGAGAGAGAGAGAGAGAGAGAGATTTTGACATGCAATGTCTGGAGAAGGACCGAGGCAGAAACACTTGACTTACAATATTCCTTTTATTCTTCTGATTGGTCTATGCTGACATACCACTGTCCCTGTTGGATAAGGCCCAGATTACCCAGCTATCAGCATGGCCTTTTATAACCGTTATGCTTTTAACAAAACATCTGTTTCTGCTCATGGCACCCTGCTCCCGGGGCTAGGAAGAGCACACATACAGTTTTTAAGATACGGGACTGTTCAATCACGTTACAGTGCATTAGCTTGAATATTAGTTAATATTTGGCTTAGGTCTATATACCCTGGATAAATATGTACCATGCAGCGGGACTGCTTAGTGAGGAGAAAACTCCTCTGGGCTAGAACAGCAGCTTGCAAGTTCATGCTCCTGCCAGGAAGGAACACTCCAGGCATTCGTGGCCTGGCCAGGGTGCAGCACATGCTTGGTTCTTCTGTGGGCAGCCTGCTTCCTGCATACAGCTGTGAGCACAAGCACACACACATACACACACATGCATACACCACAGGCAGCGTTCAACTGTGTACCCCAGATGATCACAAACAGGGGGAGAGATCTGCTAGATGATACCGTACACCCCTCCTTTCGGCACATCAATATTCTCCTCTAGCATCTCTGGTGCTCTGCCAGGCTCAACTCAATCAGTGGGGCTTCTGCCACCACCCTGGGGAGACAATTTGCAACCTACATGGCTCACTCTTTGGAATTTTTCTTCCTGGCTGCCTATGCATAGGAGAGAAACTGGCCTCTACAGACATCCATAGGGCTCTATGAACATGTGAGTATAACTGTATCCTGCATCATGACCTCAGCTCTCTGGGGTCCCTCCTAAACATAGTGAACCTCCCAGCAACCGCTGGGCAAGCAGAAGTCCTTGTCATCTTTTGCAATTACGCAGCCCGATTGAATTTTCTGTAGCTAATGGGAGTTGCTCTAACTTTGAGGACTTAAACCAGGCAAAAGCGATATGGGTCAGGCGGAGCGCCCAAGCCCTGTGAGGGCCATGCAACGCCAGGAGGCAACACCAGGGCGGTCTCTAGCTAAAGCCCAAAGTCCATTGCTCAGCTCCACAGGGCAGCAACTAGGAGAAGTGGAATCCTTCCCTCTGCCTGCGACTACCAAGCACAGGGCAAGAGGGCCGGGCTGCATGACAGCAAAATGATCCCCTTACCAACGGACACACCAAAAAAGGACAGTGAAAGAGCGAAATAGAGAAAAACCACCGAAACCCTGCACCGTTACCTTGAATCCTGCAAGAGCCCTCCTTGCTGTATCAGCTGCTCCCCAAACCTTCAGCGACTGGCAGGAGACTCCTAAAAGATTCCAGGTTTTTGTGCACCATCTCCAGTGGCAGCTTTCCAAAGTTTTTACTTCATGATTTCTCGTGGCTCTTCCTCATCTGGGGGAACGCGAAGGCCTCCCCCTCAGCGCGTGAGAGGGAGCGGAGGGATGTCTCTTTTCAAATTCTCTTGCTCCCGCGTTGCGTTGCCGCCGCCGCCGCCGTTAGACCCCTTGCGCGCCGCCCGCCCGCGGAGAGGCGAGGACCCGGGTCTCCGGGAGCATCTCCGGAGCGGGGCTTCGGCGCCGCCGGGGCGCACGCGGGCGGGAGAGGCGAGGACAGTGCAAACCCAGCCGGGGGCTCCCCCGAACCTCCGCCGAGGGGAAACCCGAGACCTTGCCTTCTTCCCAACTCCAAAGACGCCCCCTCGCCCTCTCTGCCCCGCAATCACCGCCGTGCGCGCGGACAGACGGCTCCTCCGGCTCCCCGCTCCCGCGGCCGCCTGCAGACCGGCCGCTGCCCTCGGCAGGTGCGCATCCCCGGCAGGTGCCGCGGGTCCGGCGCGCTCAGCGGAGGCGCCGCCGGAGGGGCCGCGAGCAGTCGGCCAGGCGGGCGGACGGCATCCCGGAGCGGCAGCGCCGCGTCCCCGCTCGGCTCCCGCACCTCGGCGGTGTCACCTGCAGACTCCGACGCCAGAGGAGCGTCTTAGGATAACAATGCTGCCCTGCCTGCCTCGCTCTTTCCTTCTTATGCACGTAGGCTGGCGGCCAATGGCACGCAGCGCCACACTCCCCCTGGGCGCCCATTGGCTGGGCGGCCTGGCGGGGGGCGGGCTCTGAGCCTCCCCGCTCTCCCCTTGGTTAGCTGGCAGGCTGGGGTGCCATCTCGGTGAACCCTCCCAGCCTTGCAGCGGGGACTTTTTGGTGGGGAGAAGGAAGCTTTGGATACGTTCGTGGCTGAGGGCTGGAGAGTCTTAAGAAGGCTGAGGAACAAGAAGTAGCTGGGGAGCTAACCGTATTCTCTTCTGATCTTCCTGAGTTGCAAGAATCACTTGTCCCAGCCCATTCTGTTCGCTTGCTTAACTAGAACTCCCAGAGATGGGGACCCATGTGAGCCATTTTCCTTCCAATCTGAGGTTTCCTTCGGTTGTTTTGTGCATTCTGCCCTCTTGAATTACTTAATTAGAAATGAGCTCCCAAGTGAGAAGTACTCAGCGCGCACACACACACCACACACACACACACACTCGGAGATACAAGGAAAAGAGAGAAGCAAAAGATTGCAGGAACCAATAAGATGGCTAGGGAGAGAAACGGATTTAGAGACGCTGGACAGCTAAATCAGGAAACATTCTTCCCCCATGCCGGGACTGTGAAGACGAAGGCACGGAGGAGAAACCTTCAGGTTTCCAAGGAGAGATTAAGTCAAAAAATGTCCTGCTTTCAAAACAGGGAATTGTTTTGCCTGTGGTGTTTCCCTTCTGTGTGTCTCCTTTCACTTCAGTGTGTGTCAGGAAGAGGGGCTGTGCATCTCCGTTTGGTTTTTAAAGCAAGACTAGAGACATCAGAACAGGACCAGCCTTGTTTCTGTAAGCAGGTGCTGTGCTGAGCCTGTGAATTGAGAGGGAGAGATGGAGGGGAGGGGAGGGGGAGGGGGAGAGGGGAAGGAGCAAGAGAGGAAACTATTAACTTTAAATGGAAGGGTGTGAATTATATATTTTTGATGTCCTAATGAGGGTGCAAAGCTGAAATATATCCTGCTAACTGGCATACTACACTCAATTTTGGCAAGAGCACGGGAAAGCGATAGTTGAAGAGAAATCCACCTCAGCGGAAGAGCTGGGGGCTGGAGCTGGGGAGGGAACTTGGGGTTCACACTAAGTTACCTAGTGGGGGCAGCACGGAGAGGAGAACATACAGGGAGAAAAGGAGGGAAGTGTCTCAATTCAGTTTCCTTAGAGCAACATCAGAGGTTATTTTGTAAAGAACTAGACACAAATAACAGAATGTAGAGATTTAATGAATGCCAAGGCAGCATACGTCGGGATTAGCTAAATAGCATCAGGATGCCACAGATTCTGAGTGAGAGAGGAAAAATTAGAAACTGTACCTCATGTACCCACTCTCAGCCTCATTCGTTCACCACTTTCCCCGTATCTTATACAAACGTGACCTTCCTTGTGCATACTGCAAGTATCTGTTTGCCTAAGTTACAAAATATGTCAGAGAATGGTGGTCCCACAGGGTCCCCAGCTTTCCATGTAGAATAAAATATCCAAGGGAACCAGGGAAAGTTTAAATCTGTCACTGGCCAACTGCTGAGTTATTTACTCCCATGATTCCTAGGGTGAGAGGCCCACTGAACCTATCCCAAGTGATAAGACACTGGGCGTTGAGGTTCTTTCAACAGAGTGTCAGGGAGTGGGTAAATCGAGGAAATGGTTGAACACATGATTTCTAATTTCAACAGAAGTTAAGTTAAAATTTCCATGATCTCGCCAGGAGATAGAAAGGTAAAGTTGGCAGGCAAGAAAACCGCTTGAAAAAAGGAAAACTTGCTTGTGCTTTCTGCTCCTATGGAGTCCTAAGCCATGTAAAAAAAATTTTAATGAGGCAAGATATACATTAGGAAATCGCACAGTGTATAGTTTGATGAATTTTTGCCTATACATGCATCTATGCAACCACGACTCACATCATTTCCAGCACCCGGGAAGCACAGTCCTGCCCCTTATTGGTCAGAACCCTCCAGCTCTCAGAAATAGCTACTATTCTGACTCCCATCACCAAAGATTCATGTTACTCTCTCTTGAGTTTTGTAAATATAGGATCTTGGAGTATACAGTCTTTTGTGTCTCGGTTCTTTCACTCATCGTTACGTCTGTAAGATTTATCTATGTAGCTGCATTTTTTGTCACTGTGTACTATTCCACAATACGACTATATGATATTTATTCATTCTCTTATTGGTGGATATTTCCATTTTTTTGTCTACTATGAGTAACTCTGTTATGAGTGTTCTCGTTTTGTCTTTTGGTGGACATATGCAATCATTTCTCCTGGGAAGGCACCAGGGAGTGTAAATCACTTAATTTGCTTTTGGCTACGACACTGGAGAAAATCTTGTGGAGATAATTCTGAAGCCTGCTTTCTCTCCGAGATAATCGAATAAGGTGATGATGGCAAAGGCTATCATTATGGAACACCAACTAAATGCCTAAAATGTGTCAGATCCTTTACATACATAATCTCATTTCCTTCTCTCAACCTCTTTAAGAATTATGTATTATTATTTCTATTTTGCAGATAAGAATATTGAATGCAAAACACTGCATTAGGAAATGGCTCTTGGCCTCCTGAGGGGGTGTCTGTGTGTGTGTGTGTGTGTCTGTGTATAAATAAGTACTCGGTGAGCAGAGCTATGAGAAAAGGAAGTGACGGACATTCTTGTTGCGTAAGTGAGGCTGGAGATTGGTCTGGAGAGATGGGAAGAGTTTTTACATTTCCAAACTATGGTGTTTGAACTAAATCCTGTAGCAAAAGGAAAACTAGAAAGGCATGATGAAAGTAAGATTCCACTAAGATCAAGCTGTTGGCACAGAATAGGTTGATAGCAGGGAAAGCTATCAAAACCTATTTAAAGAGTAAAGAAAAGAGGCCATTGTCATGTAAATATAGGAAGATGGACCTCAGGGGAAAAGGCGAGATTGGAGATAACCAAGCTTGTTATTTTATAGTGTTTTAAAGAAGAAAAGTATTTTCACATATATTATCTGTAACCTGTGGGGTGGGAAGAGATGATAGATCCCATTTTATTGATGGGGAAACTGAAGACAAGAATGGCCCAAGCTCACCTCCAAATAAAAAAAAAATTGTGGAGTTGAAGCTTGAATCCAAACCTGTTGTCGCACTACATCATTTTGCCTCTATGCAAAAGTGATGATTGACATGCACAACTCTTCTCCCCATCTCTAAATGTAAACATCGCACAGTAGAGGTGGTCTGGTTTCTGTGAACTTCAACCTCTGCCCCCATTCTAGGCATTTAATTCCCTACGAGAAGACCGTATGACATTGCATCCCTGTTCTCAGGAATCCAGTGCCCTTGCAAAATATGCTCTTTTTATTTCTGCAGCTTCTCTTGCTTGACCCTTGTCTAGAGAGAGAGGTCTATAAGGGTTTAGATACCAACTACCAACTATTTCTAACTCAATATACATTGTAAGAAGAGTAGATATTGACTTGCCACAAAACCATCCCTAAGTGGTTCACTTGGGTTTTCTGACATGACTCAAGACTTCAGAAAATGAGAAAAATTTCAAAATGATGGCACATTATATGCTACTTAAAAGCAGGAGTGTTTTTCTGCCCGTGCGTAGTCTAATGCCCAGGATACAGGAGGTACACAAATGGTTGCTGAATGAATTACTGTGTTCCCTAAGTCCAATGAGTATCCCTGGGTGCACCCCTGCATGCCATAACTGTGTAGGGGAAAGAGCACTGGGCAAAGAACTCTTGTTTGTGTTCTTAGATCCATATTTCTGTAGCAGATCAATTTCATAAAGCAGCTCACAATTTCGATAGCCTCAGTTTTCTTATCTATTAAACAAGAGATTGGACGAATAGTTGATCTGCTAGTTTCATACCATTTCTCACATTCTAGGACTAAGTGTGTTTTCCCGGCATCCACTCTAGTTACTCAATGACACATAACCTTGCCTAACTAAGTTCAATACTGTTTTTTATATGCCAGGGAGAGTAGGAAACAAGATATCATGGGCTCTTTCTCTCACCCAGTACCTCCTGGGGGAGCAATGAAGATGAGGATGAGTTTTCAAAAGGTCATTGGCTGATATATCTTTTTGGTACTCATTTGCAATACTGCGTGGTAATATACCTCTGGGTTAATTCCCTCATAAGTCAGGATTAAAAACTCAAATTACAATAAAGTATTTTTTTTCCTCTTTGTGTGTGTATGGGGAAGAGGTAAGCAAATCTTTCACTCCTTAAGCATGACCTTCAATAAGGCTTGTTTTCTGTATTCAACTAGATAAACCTTGTACAATATACTGCGAGAGAGAAATATTTTTGTGTTTTGAAGGACATATATTCACATATGCCAATAAGTTGACACCAGGTAGAAAGAGAATGTAATTGTTTTTACGGTAGAGGTCCTCTTTGACAAGGGTGATGCATTACATTTCCAGAGTGGGAACTACCTATAACACAGTCTTTATCGCTCCTAGTATTTAAATCAGCATTGAATGAATGATGTTGGACGGGCACACTTTCTAAATAAATTATTGGTTATCATACGAGAGAAAGTTCATTTACACATCAGATTCCGGCATACCCAAACGTCACTTTTAAACCCCTGCCTGTTGCACACTGTCATCATTTTTAAAAGGCAACACTGCTCAGCAGTACTGGGAACAGATCTTCTTCGTGTTTTTGGTGGTGGTGGTGTTATTCCTTAGAATGCTTAAGCAGGAGGTTGAATATCTACCCTGTTGTACTCTTGACCAGAATAGGATCAATTGGCTCACACCCAAGTATATTCTTTTTTCACTTTTCCATTTGTTAAAGACGCTTAGAAACTTTAGTTCTCACATTTTCTTCCAGCTTTGTTCTATTAACTGGATTCTCTAAAGGCTCAACATTGCTTTGAGCTAACTCCACTTTTTTTCTATCAATTATGTCATTCTTCAAACCATCTTTTCATTGGTTACTGTAGATAACATTTGTGATAGAACTGAAACGAAGAAGCAGAGAGAAGTTGCAAGTAAAAGTTCTGATCTGCTTAGCTGCATGCAGTACATTGGCCATCGGCTTTCTTCTTCACTGTGCGTGTCTATCCACCCATCTATATCCTTTAAATATTTTGCAAAGTTAGTGCTAAGTAAAAATACACACATGTGCATTTATTCTATTAATAGCACTCGCTTATCCACTACACAAATCCAACTAGCTGGTAAAAAAAAAAAAAAAAAAAACAAGAATGGGACAAGCTACATTTCATAAAATCGTCGTGGAAATTTGCATCTAGAAAGAACACCCCCCCTTCCCGCTTTGAAGAAGCTCCCTTTAAGGTGTGTGCATGTGTGTGCCCTTCCCAAGCCTTCCCAATGATGATGAGAGAAGATTTTGCATCGCGAAGACTAATGCAGTTAAAACGCGGTGCGGGTGGTAGACAGCCCAAAGCGTCGCTCCCGCAGCGGGTGCAAAGGAGGAGAGAGGCAGGAGCTCCGGCAGCCAGCCGGGGGCTGACCTGATTCCCTAGAATCCTGAGCTCCCTTCCTCTTCCCTCTCCACGTCCTTCCTTCCCTCTTTCTCCGCTCCCCCTCCCCCCCCGCCCTTCCCCAGACAAGCAGCTCCGGGAAACAAAGAACCCGGGC
>NW_012146745.1:1713934-1720082 GCF_000956105.1 Propithecus coquereli
CCCATCTATATCCTTTAAATATTTTGCAAAGTTAGTGCTAAGTAAAAATACACACATGTGCATTTATTCTATTAATAGCACTCGCTTATCCACTATACAAATCCAACTAGTTGGTAAAAAAAAAAAAATAAAAAAAGACAAGAATGGGACAAGCTACATTTCATAAAATCGTCGTGGGAATTTGCATCTAGAAAGACCCCCCCCCCTTCCCGCTTTGAAGAAGCTCCCTTTAAGGTGTGTGCACGTGTGTGCCCTTCCCAAGCCTTCCCAATGATGATGAGGGAAGATTTTGCATCGCGAAGACTAATGCAGTTAAAACGCGGTGCGGGTGGTAGACAGCCCAAAGCGTCGCTCCCGCAGGGGGTGCAAAGGAGGAGAGAGGCAGGAGCTCCCGCAGCCAGCCGGGGGCTGACCTGATTCCCTAGAATCCTCAGCTCCCTTCCTCTTCCCTCTCCACGTCCTTCCTTCCCTCTTTCTCCGCTCCCCCTCCCCCCGCCCTTCCCCAGACAAGCAGCTCCGGGAAACAAAGAACCCGGGCTCCCCAGACCCGGGAGCTGGAATCCAGCGCTCTGCAGGCGGCACCGCGTGCGGGGACCCGGCCTCTCCCGGATCGCCATCCCTCCCCCGCCGCCCCCGCCCCCGCGCGCGCTCGCTCGCTCCCTCCCGCTCGCTGCCGCCCCCACCGCCGCGGCGCTGCGAGGAAGGCGGCCGGGCTCAAGATGGCTTTAGCCGGGCTCTGCGCCCTGCTCGCCTGCTGCTGGGGGCCGGCCGCGGTGCTGGCCACGGCCGCCGGCGACGCCGACCCATCCAAGGAGCTGGAGTGCAAGCTCAAAAGCATCACGGTGTCGGCGCTGCCCTTCCTGCGCGAGAACGACCTGAGCATCATGCACAGCCCCTCGGCCTCCGAGCCCAAGCTCCTCTTCTCGGTGCGCAACGACTTCCCGGGAGAGATGGTCGTGGTGGACGACCTGGAGAACACCGAGCTGCCCTACTTCGTGCTGGGTGAGTCCCGGGGGAGGTCGAGGCGGCCGGAGGCGCTGGACCGGCGCCCCTGCCCCCACTCCGGCTCGCTCCACACACCCACTCGCCGAGGCCTCCCCTCCCCCACTCCCGCCTCCTTGGACCCGCCCCGCTCGCGGACCGTTCTCCACACCCACGCGCAGGCTAGCGCCTTCCGTGCACCTGACTTCTCCCCACGTCCCACCTGGATGCTCCGCATCCCCTCGGCCGCCCTGCCCCACAGGAACAGGTTGCATGAGGCTCTGTGAAACCTCTCCCAGCCTTGACGTCCCGGTTGGATGCAGGAGCACCTCCACACAGCACTTCCTGTCTGCGACCAGCTCGGCTCCCACACGCCCTTCTCCCCACTCCCTGGCCACATGCTCAGCTCTTAGCTTCACACCCCCGGACACCCACACCCACCCGCAGTACTTCCTGGGGGCTTTAGAAGCGAATACCCTGTCATCGCCTTGCCAGGGATGTGCAGGCCCGGCTGGATCTCTAGTCTTCTTTCCTGGAGAACCTTTTAGCTGTCACCAGGTTAGGGACACCCTCCCTTCCAAACACTCAAGTTTCTTATACCCCTGGTGTTCATTCTGGGAGGTCCTACCTCCATGCTTAGGTGTGACAACCCCCTCATTCAGCTACAGCCACATGTCCAAGTGACCTCGCGGTGGCTTGGATAAAGAAATCATCCAACTGGAGTTTGTTTCTAGGGGTCTCTTCTTTGTTCCCAGAGCCACCTTAGATGGGCAGAGGCATTTCTGCACACAGAATGACCTTTCTGGACAGCAGGGTCTTCCTTCCTTCCTTTGTTTACATCTCTCTTTGGTACCTCCGTTGTATTTTTCCCAGGCCACGAAACCCCTACATGGCTTCACATCTGCCACTCTTTTCCACCACCAGGCCGCAAAGATACTGTGGTCTTGCCCCAGCACCTCGCAGAGCACCATGAGTTCACGTGGTTAGCTAACCCAATTTTCCTCACGGCTCTGTGTGCAAATGTATCTTCACTCTACTGGGCATGCCTACTGTGCAGTCCATTTCTTCAGTGACGCTGTACATTATTCTTACTTTGCCCAAGAGAGAATTCAAAGGTCACCACAAATCAGTCTCTAGATCCAAGAAAAAAAAAAAGGAAGTATCTAGGAGGCTGTTCCATCTACTTAACGCCCTGCCGATTAGAGTTCACTTTGCGGGAACATGGCTTCCTGGTGGCCCTACGTAGGTTAGAGCCACGTGTGGAATTCTAACATCTCCCTCTTGCTCTTCCTTCACAAGAGACACCTTCACACTGAAAATATTAGGAAGTGGGTGAGTAAACCCCCGCTCCTCAACCCCCATGGAAAAGCAATTTCAAAAATTGCCTGGTCCTTGGAAAAGTTGGTTCCTGGTTCCCGGAGTGCAGCTCTGTCAAACTTATTAAACCCAATCTACAGTCTTGATAGGATTACGTATTTTTGCATTAAAAATACTGATAATATAATAAAAACTGGGGGCTCACTGGAAACGAGAACATTGTGAATATGCTGCTCATCAAAACGTACCATCGCTGGGTTCTCTAGTGGATGCAAATTTTGTGTAGAAGTCATGCCGATGTGCAAGCGCGATCTGTTCATCACAGTGTGTAAGAATGAGGATAGGAAATTATGTGTCTCCAAAGAGGCTATTTGGGGCTCTGTATGCAGAGTTTATGGTGCATGAAGAGGGATGTGTGTGGTACGTGAAGAAAGGAAGGTTGGACTAGGAGGTATTCAAAATTCCACTTCCTTTTCTGTAGAATTCCAAAGCCAGGGCCTAATGCTGTGAGGTGCCTTGTAGCATCCCGAAGCCCAGATGTTAAAGAATGGATTTTCTGCTCTTCTTGCAAAGCTGCCCACTGCAGCACCCTGTTGAGGTTGCTATGGTAACCTGCTGCAAGTTAGCACATACACCCAGGCACAGATACACTCTCATGTCAGGGCCAGATGCACTTTTAAAATGCATTGTTTGTCCCCCACCTGCCTAGTCATTGACCCGGTGTTCTCAGAACTGGAGACGGGCTAGTACCTATCCCTTTGACTCGGTGTTCCCAAGGGGAGTAGGAGTGAATCTCAGCGTGGGTGGTGGAGCAGAACTGGGAAGACAGGGAGAGGAGTCCAAGTTTATGGAGGATAGAACTCAAGGTTAGTCGCTTGTGGACTTAACTTTTGTGGTCCTGGATCCTGTGGCTCATGTTTCACAGTGAGGGCTTCAGTGACGTGGGTTTAGGGCTTTCCCTACTTTTATCTCTGGAACGGAGTTTGCCTAACCCATCCCCAGGGGAAATCTGAATCAATCAGTCTTGGGACCTTATTGAACATGTGCTTGCTCAGCACTGTGAGGCACTATTAGGATGTAGAAGTTAAAAAAAAATAAAAGGCTCCTGCTCTCAGGTACTCTCTAGTCACTGGAAACACAAAGTTACCTGTAAAAGCTGCAGGTGATAATATCTGTCGTGTGAGATGGCTGGTAAGGGGCGTGGGGAAGCTGTGGGAGGAGATGCTCGCGTGAGAAGAGCCGACTCCACGGTAGACATGGGCTTCGCCAGGGGCCTTGACCAAAATCAGACCCTGTTATTCCTTTGAGTGTAAAAAAATAATAATAAAATAAAAACAAACAACAACAACAAGCTTTGGCTTCCTTTCACCTCCAGAATCAAGTCCTGTCACTTCAGTGAGGCAAATAAGGGTCTTCTCTGTCTGACCGCAGCCACCTTCTCCAGCCTCTTAGCCCCCCAAGGCTGCCATGGCCTTCGGGGTCTTTCAAGACTTTGCACACGCCCGTCCCTCTGCCTAGAAGGCTCGTTGTCCCCTCTGCACTCATCCGCTCTTCCTTCTAAACCCTGCACACATGCGGCCTGTCTGTGAAGCCCGCCCTACCCTCCAAAGGCAGTCCTTGGCCATCCCGCTCTTGTGCTCTTTGCGTGGGTGACAAACAAGCAAAATAAAACACAAATGTGCAAATTTAATGGTAGATTGGATTTGGCTCGGTCTAGAAAGGGGAAGACATTTGAGTTCGTGGAAGAAAAATGGGCAAAGGGTGGGAGGCAGAATGGGAATGGCACGTGGATGGCCTGCCATGGAGGCCGGCCTGGCCAGGTCGGAGACTTGAGATGTGAGAATGATGGGGACCACGCCTGGTTCTGGAGGGTGGCACATGGTTCTCCACTTCAAAGCCAGGCAGGGAGCGCCGAAGCCTGGCCCCCAGAGGCTGTCTCAGCCGTCGGCCTTGTCAGTTTTGCTTGGACTATAATCCAGTGTGGAGGGGAAGAAGAATCCGTATCTCCAAGGTAGGGTTTGCAAACTGTAATTCAAGGGCCCAATGTGACTTTCAGTGATGTTTTGTTTGGTTCCGTATAGTTTTAAAATGCATTGAATTTGAGTGTTTTTAGGGCTTACCCTCTCTAGGTTGCTCTACTTCCCCAAAACTTGGATTGTTCTGTGTCTGACCGTCTTTTTTATGGTACTTACTTGGCAATTCTAGGCCAGGTAATCTAAACCCCTGCTTTCAGATGTGCCGTAAAAGTCACAACGGTATGGCAAAATAACTGTCATTTCTAATTTAAAACATTTAAGTACATAAGCCTTAGTTTCCTCTTGGGAGAATTTAAAAGGTTTGCCAAATTACCCGACTAAAATTTCATATCTCAACTAAAATTTCATATCTCAGCTTTCAAAACAGTAGAAATTCCTGCTTTGGAGGCATATTTGATTTTGAGACAAGGAATTAACCTGAAGAATGACTTCCAGGTTTTCTGTGCTGTGAACGGAATACATTTATCAGTCTCATTACTATTTGAAGGAGATGCTCTTCTATTTCAGACCCAACTATGGAGCTTTGGCAGTGTAAAGCTTAGGGAGGAAAGCTGTTTCTCTTGTGCTTTGGAGTTTTGCTTTAGCTGTCACGGGTTTTGATTGAAGAAGGGATTCCCGAGGATAAATCAATCAGCCTGCAGAGATGTAGTAAGTTCCCGCATGCAAGGTGCCGTTTAAAGTGTGCGGAGCAGTCCAGTGTGGCGGTTAAAAGAACAGGCTTTGAAGACAGATTTGCTGTCAACCTCTGGCTCTCCACTTGTTCCAACAGTGGAGAAAAGCGAGGATCGGGGAGGTTAAATAACTTCCTCAGGGTCACTTAGCTAACAATTGATGGATCCATCACTCGAACTCAGGTCAGTATGATGTTTAAGCCTTTCTCTTAGCTACTATCATACATGCCTTAAAATTTTTCAAAATCTGTTCCTTTTTCTGTTTGGATAAAAGGAGCCCTGACGATGTTTAAAATAGGGAAAGCACATTCTCCTAGTTTGTATAAAGGAGGTCTTTATTGTTTCTATGAAAATACCTCTTGAATATCGTTGCCCATCGAGTGATTTCTCAATCAGCCTTAATGCAGAAGGCGAATTTCATCAAGAAATACTTACCTAAGTAGGCATACTTCCCTAAGAAGGATTTGGGAATTCTTAGTTTCCAGGTCTGGGCGGCCATGTTTCCATGTTCCTATGGTGTATGTTATGACGCCCACAGTCATGATGAACAAGGTAGGTGGGATGCATGGGGATAAAGATAGTATGTGTGATGCTTTTCCGAAAAGGTCTCTATAGAAATGCAAACTGAGATCCCAGAGAGAAGGCTCCACTATTACGTGGAGCCATCCAGAAGGTGCTGAGGTTTTAGCTGCTTGTCCAAAGCCACTGATATTTGTACTAGGCAGTCTTGTACTTAGAATCCACTGTCAGAAACCAGTGAAGCTGCTTGAGTAGCAGGGACTGAGTTTTTCAACGGGCCTCAAACGTAATACTAGACAAAATTTTCTACTTACGAGCGAGCTTTGGCCTAACAGGAAGCATTTAATATACCCAAATATCCCTAAACTTCTTTTCATACATCTCGCCATCTTCCCATTTGTTGAGAAACTTTAAAATTTGTTTCTTTTCTTTCCTTTTGCCCTCCACTACTGTGAGCTGCCTAGGTTAACGGTAAACACATTTGTGTAGAGTGGCGGCCCCGTCCAAGACATCACAGGATGAATGGCTGCGATCTTAAGGTTGGGCCTTTAGCACTTCTGTAAGTCATATTAGCAGAATGCACTAATTTATAGTATTGAGAAGGTGATTATCTGCTGTTTCTCT
>NW_012146745.1:1721548-1723942 GCF_000956105.1 Propithecus coquereli
TCAGTTGGGGTCTGCCTGGTATTTTTCTCATGATCAGACTGGAGCTAGGGTTTGGGGTGGAAGCTAAGAGATCAAGTGTCGTTTTCATCCCATGATATCAAGGGTACATTCTATCAATATGACTGTATCACTGTCGCTGTTGACCCTAATCACCTCCCTGAGGTGTCAGGTTTCTCCACTCTTCTCCAAGAGTCACTTTTTTCCCTCTTTCCGTACTGTACTCTTTGAAGGAAGTCATGGTACGCAGACCTTGCTAAAGGAATGGAGAGTCATGGTCCACCTTTCTGAAAGCTGAGCATCTACGTAAATTATTTTGAATTAAGCTACGTGAGAGAATTGTCTCTTCTCCTCCACTTATTTGCTTATTTACTCAATTATTTATTTCATATGGACTCCTGAGTATTTATTTAATACTTTGGGTTTTAATTCTACCTTATTGATTGTATCCTCAACTTGTTTCAGGCTTGTCCAATAGGAGCTGCTTTAGTTGGCTCCTGTGTCTCTTTGACATACCCCCATTAATGTGGGGCTTGGTTTTGCTTCGTTTTTATTTTTTGAGTACTTTCTTCCTGTCACTGCAAGCTCTCCAGGCTCATCCTGTATATTGCCTGAATTAGTTGTTCCTCTAAGAAATCATCCTAGAATTAGCTATTTCTCCAAGGAGCCTGGTTCCTTTGAATGGAGAGTGGTATTAGAAACCAAGATCTGGACGCCAGGTGTGCTTGTTGTTATAGGGGTGTCACTGCTTCTAGGCCCTCTCAGCTGACAGAGCAAGGAAATATATGTGTCTATACTAGCTCATATATACACACACACACACATATCTATAAATATTTCCATATGTAATCATCTGTATCTGTATTGAGCTAAGCATGAATTCATGGTGGTGTCTCCAGCTCTAATGCATCATATAATTATCATTTCCTAATTAACATTAGCTATCACTACCTAATCCATTATTGCACCCATGGGCCATCTAGCTTCTTCACCTGGCTCTTCTCGCTCCAACACTGAGAAACCTAGCTCCCACCACCTGCCATCTATTTATTAATTTTTTCAATTTCACTATGCATTTACAGTGGTGTTAGAATTGTTTACCGTACGACTGTGGGAACAACTTAGAGTGTGGTTCTTCTGTACAGTTTTGTTTGTTTGTTTGTTTTTAGCTTTAGTCTTATAGACCACTCATTTTCACAATTCTTTAGGTCGGCGTTTTTCTCCTTACCCTCTTCAGTGAGGTTGTTCATACATCTATGATCTATTAGTGTTTTGTCACACTCTACATTAATCCTAGGATCACTCAACCTCCTAAATAATTTGTTTTCTTTTAATTTGCACACATTTAGGTTGGCTCTTTGTGCTCAGAAGTTACATGAGTTTCGACAAATGTGTCGTGTACTGTATCTACAGTTATAGTATCATACAGAACAGTTTGACTATCCTACAAAACCCCCTGCCCTTCATCTATGCAATCCTCCCCTCCTTACCCCCAAACTCCGGCACCCACTGGTCTTTTACTCTCACGATAGTTTTGCTTTTTCCAGAATTTCGTATAATTGGAATCATAAAGTATATAGCCTTTTCAGACTTTCTTCTTTCCCTTAGCATTATGCAGTTAAGATTCATCCGTATCTTTTCATGGCTTGATAGTTCATTTCTTCTTATCGTTGAATAATAATCCCCCGTATGGAGGTACCAGTTTGTTTACCCATTTACCTATTGAGGGGCATCTCGGTTGCATCTAGTTTTTGGCAATTATGAATAAAAGTGCTATAAACATTAGCATGTAGGGTATTGTGTGCTTTCATTTTTTTTGTAATCTCATGCAGAGATCTGACTTAGTAATATTCCTCAATTCACAGCATATGTTATCACAGGTCTATGAAAGCCCCTTTCTTCCAGTGGGTTATTGATTTGCTTGTTTGTTGTTTCCTTTTGTGCTTGCTTCCAATTCCCACTCACCTCCCTCATAGGCAAACATTTTAATTTTCCTAATGTTGATCTTTTTTTATTGGTATAGGTTCTTGCAATATGTGAGTAGTTGTTTTGTGTTCATATATTTTTAATTTAAGTAAATGGTGATGTGCTATCATATCATTCTGATTCTTTCTTTACTCAGCACTATATTTTTAAGATCCACTCACACCATATGTGTGAATATAGCCCAGCACTGTCCAATGGGACTTTCTGAGATAATGGTAATATTCTATATAGGCTTTATCCAGTATGGTAGTTCCTAGCCATAGGTAGCTCTTGAGCACTTGGAATGTAGCTAATGCAAGCAAGGAACTAAATTTTTTGTTTTTAAATTTTAATTAGTTTACTTTTAAATAACCCCATGTGGCTAGCGGCTTCTATATTGAACAGCGCATGCACAGAGCATTTCCGTCATTG
>NW_012146745.1:1736627-1738151 GCF_000956105.1 Propithecus coquereli
ATCAGTGAGTGGCAGTGACAATGTAATAAAAACAGAAATAAAGTGCACAATAAATGTAATGTGCTTGAATTATCCCCAAACCATCCCCCCGCCACCCCGCCCTGGTCCATGGAAAACTTGCTTTCCATGAAACTGGTCCCTGGTGCCAGAAAGGTTGGGGACCGCTGCTGTAAGTGTTCTACAGGCCTCCCCAGGGGCCAGTGGGACCCTTTCCAGGATCTCTTTGAAGGGAAAACTATTTTCATTGTAGTATTAAGGTATCAGTTGCCCTTTTCACTGAGCTGATATTTATACTGATGGTGCAGAACAGTGGTGTGAAAAGTCGTCAGTGCTTTAGCAGGAATTAACACAGTGACACTGATCTATACTAGCTGTCATCGCACTTTTCTTCACATTCACAATTTTTAAGAAACTGAGTTTCACTTAGGAATAACCCAAAGGAAGCAGAACAAATTATCGATTTGTTAAAGATTAAGTAAATGTCCTCAGTATTCTGAGTAACAAAATGGGAGGTAGACAGAAAGCACTAGTGCTGCAAGCTGAGTGTTGTTGTTTAAGTTGCAAGATGAACTATCTGCTCTTGTAACAATTTTTACTTGAAAGAACAACCGACACGCAAATTATAGTTATCCAGACTTGAGTATTCAGCTGAAATTTTCTTGAAAATGAACAAAGTGAACTTAGAAAACAACTGACAGTATTTGTTGCCAATGATAAAATTCAAGTTGTCAAGAGAAAAATTAAAATATTTTAAAAATTTATAAATGTCACAGTGAGCTCAACAGCTTTCCATTACTTGAAGACTTTTCTGATGAAACCGGTAATGCTGTTAACGAGTGAGTTTTTGAAATTGTGTTGTGAAAAGTGCCCACATTAACAAGATTTGTGTAACTCTATGAACTGACATTTTCTAAGGGACGAGGTTTCAAAACTGTATGTGTGTAAAAGAAAAATATATTCAAATTTTAACATGGACAATGATTTACATAAAGAACATACAAAATATTCAATGTGTGGTTTCTGTTTCCACATTGCCAGTCACCTTAAAGAAATTAATGCTTGTCGAGTTTTGGTATAGTATCAAAGAATATCTATAATTATCTGAGATGGCTATTAAAATAGTTCTTTCTTTTCTAACTTCATATATATGTGAGGCAAGATTTTCTTCATCTATTTCAAGCAAAGTAACATGGTCTAGTGTATTCATGGAAAAAGCAAAGATGAGAATCCAGCTGTATTCTATTAAGCCAGTATTTAAAAGGTTAGCAAAAAAAATTAGATACAGTTATTCTTCTATTTTTTTATTATTCTGGAAAATATAGTTATTTTTCACAAAATATATGGTTTATGTTAACATGCAGTGAGGTTCTTGTTGTTATGAAATTGATTCATAGATATTTAAAACATTTCTCATGGCTGGGTATGGTGGCTCACGCCTGTAATCCCAGCACTTTGGGAGGCTGAGGTGGGAGAGTCGCTTGAGGCCAAAAGTTGGAGACTAGTCTGAGCAAGAGCAAGACTCCT
>NW_012146745.1:1738201-1740432 GCF_000956105.1 Propithecus coquereli
TCTCCAACCTCCAAACTTATAGACCCACTCCAGCATTCATTTTTACCTTCTCACCTCCAATTTCCAAAATTTTTGAGCAGCCGCTAAAAATCGGTCACGATGCTGGGCTCTCGGAAGGCAACGAGAAATAAAACACAGTCCTGTCTTCACAGAACCGAGAATTTGGTCTTTTCTAGGACCTTAATGTATCTGTCATTCCTCTCTTCTAGATATTAATATTCACTTTTTCTCTGCCCGTCTTTTTCCTAGCTCCTTCCCTTCAAGCCTATAAATATACTCTGCTCTCCTTCATCTTAAAAAAATAAAAGCAGCTGTCTACTCGCTTGTGTGCTCTCTCAGCAAGCCCGTCAGTCTCTGCCTTTGCAGTGCCGATCACGCTCCTGTCTACTCCGTGGCACGAGGTCACCACTGATTCCCTAACGTTAAATTCAAGGAACCCCTTCTGTCCTTATCTCAATGGCCTTCGGTTGCATTTGACACTGCTGATCTTCCTTGAAGTGTTCTCCTCCTCTTCTGGGGTAATGCACAATCTCTTTATAGATAGGAAGGAAACTTGTAAAACTGGGGGGGAAAAAAAAGCCAGTATGGCTAGTGCATAAAAAAAAGTCAATTGGTGGCACCTTCAAAGGCTTAGTTATTTCCCATCTTCCAATACTTTGACTCCCGGAGCCTGCCCGAGAACGCCTGGAATTCTTAGCAAGTCGTGAAAGATGCTCCGTGATTTGGTTCCTGTCTGTCTAGCACCATCTCAGATTAACCTCATGCTGGTTTGGAACTTTCCCATGGCAAGTAAGAGAATTCAGCTCGAAGCGATGTAAATGATGAAGAAGATCCATGGGCTCGGGGTAATGAAGGTAATCAGGTTTGCCTTCGTCAGGCTCGGCTGTGTCTCTCTGTGGCCATCGTGGCTTTGACTCCCTCCGGGCAGGCTTTCTCCTCCGACTCGTAAGACAGCGGCTGCAGCTGCAGGATCACATCCGTAAGGAAAAGTGTTCAGAGACGGAGTCAGGATGGCTTCTGAGAGATCTCTCCTAGGAGGAGGGCAGGCTGCTTTCTCCCCACAGTCCCCTGCAAGCTACTTTTTCATGCTTTTTGGTGCGAGTTGACTTAGGCCTGCCCGTCCTTGCACCAATATCCGTGTTGAGAAGCATGCAGTAACCGGTCAGCTTTGGCTAATCAGGGGCCATTCCTGAAGCTGCAGTCTCTCTCTCAGACCGCGTGTCGGGAGGTCAGGTGAGGAGACAACCTCAGAGTCACTTCAACAACTCTCTTCCGCTTCATATTTCAGGAATAGTGACCTAGCATTGGCTATTTTATTTTTTCCTCTAATTCCTTTCATTCTGCCATATACATCTCAGGTACATCCTTCTTCTAGGAAACTTCTGAGAGTTCTTTGCACTTCTCCTATATTCTCATACACACTTCTTTGGTGATACTCTAATTCTGAAATGATCTTCTTCCCTGTTTGCTTACCCCATGAGACTGTAAGCTCCTAAAAGGCAGACAGTTTCTTAATTATGTCAGTATCTTCAGCCTTTGGCACAGTGCCTGTTTGGCATGGAGTAGGTGTGTAGTGGACGCGTGCTGAGCTTGGTTCCACTGAACGTCAACAGACTGACACCCATGTCTGGCTCAGTGGTTCTCTAAGTTTGCAGTCCCCGACCTCTGGGCTGCGGACTGGTACTGGTCAGTGGCCTGTTAGGAACCGGGCCACACTACAGGGGGTGAGCAAGTGAAGCTTCATCTGTATTTACAGCCTCTCCCCATCACTCACATCACGGCCTGAGCTCCTCTTCCTCTCAGATCAGCAGCAGCATTAGATTCTCATAGGAGCGCAAACCCTACTGTAAACTGCATATGAAAGAGATCTAGATTATGCACTCCTGTGAGAATCTCATGCCTGATGATCTGAGGTGGAGCTGAGGCGGTGATGCTAGCGCTGGGAAGCGGCTGCAAATACAGATGGTCATTAGCAGAGAGGTTCGACTGCATGGAGATCATAATAAATCAATTGCTTGCAAACTCATATCAAAACCCCATCAGTGAGTGGCAGTGACAATGTAATAAAAACAGAAATAAAGTGCACAATAAATGTAATGTGCTTGAATTATCCCCAAACCATCCCCCCGCCACCCCGCCCTGGTCCATGGAAAACTTGCTTTCCATGAAACTGGTCCCTGGTGCCAGAAAGGTTGGGGACCGCTGCTGTAAGTGTTCTACAGGCCTCCCCA
>NW_012146745.1:1741924-1743610 GCF_000956105.1 Propithecus coquereli
CTAGCCTGGATGACACAGTGAGACCCTGTCTCAAAAAAAAAAAAAAATCAAACAAACACTCTCAAAACATTTCTCAGTTCTGGCTTCAAATATGGTAAACGTTGGTAGCTACAGCACACATAAGCAAAAGTTCTCTTTGGTTCTCAATAGTTTTTAGGAGTGAAAAAGGTTGCTGAGACCAGAAGGTTTGAGAATTGCTGACCTCACTCACACGGTGCCTCAGCTAGGGTGGGACCCCACATTGCAGCGAGAATTAATGGTCTTTCACGTGGATGGTGTAGCACTTGGTTTACGTCTCCATTGCAACACTTCCCGCAGAGGAGCATCTTAGTCTGCATGCCTGTGAGCCTAGTGCCCTGCATGTCTGACGCTCGGTGCTGAATGAATGAATCAATGAATGAATAGGGTGCCTGGTCTCCTCATTTTGCTGCCGGGTGTGTTTCTGTTACTGAATTGTAATGAGCATCCCGGGGTTCCCGTAGAGGGCAGAGCTTTGTACACGGGCAGTCGCCTCTACCACCCTTTCAGCTGTATGGGAAACTTCCGTGAGTCAGGAAGGAAGAGGGGTTGGTCGAGAATCTCAGAATTATGGAACTTAAAGGGACTTTCAGAAGTGCTTTTCTTTTGCCACTTTCTTCAGATTTTGGACGTGCAGTGAGCCCGGAAGGCATGCTGTTATGGTTACTTAAAGGTCACAGGGGAGACCGAGTAAGAGTCTATGACATTTAAAACGACTTTGGCGTATTTCCCAGGGGCCTCGATATTAAAGGAGAGGGGGTGATTGTTGTTCTACAGCCACTTGGAAGGGTTTGAGCTACTTTAAGGCAGATTCTTACTCCAAGGCACTTTTACCTTCATGTGCCACGAGAGGAACAGGGCTGGATGCTGGTTTCTCCAGGGTTGCAGGTTAAAGGAATCTAGGGAATCATCTGAGTTTCTCACACTCGGCCCTGGGCTAGGCATCTCTGGGGATCAGACACTTAAAGATTTCAGGAACCCTGAACGCTCCTAGGTTAATGCTTCCCAAACTTTTTCATGACAAGACATCCCCAGAAATGATGATCTATGTCCCCCTGAAGTAATCACGTCTTCTCATGGTTGGAGATGGTGGGTTTTGGGGCCGTGGTTTATGCCACATCCCACTAGATACCCCAAGGATAGGGGGTAAATATTGCCGCACCTCTGCAATCTATTTGCAGCAGACTGGGATGTGCAGCGTGCCTACTGGGAAATTCTCTTCCAGTCTAAAGGGTCTTCGTGGGAAGAGGCTGCAACCTCATTGTACCCCATGTGGATTCCTCATGTGCACTGAGAGATCATTAACCTTTCCAAGCATTTGAAAACCGTGGTACCTCCAGATTAGACCAGATTACCTTTAAACCACTGGGGCTGTTTTCCAGGGTGTTAAACAGCTCGGAGATGACTCAAAACCACTGAGCTCTACTCCCAGCTCCTCTCTGGACCTGTTCGGGTCTCAGCCTTAAGGACTTTTCCTGTTTAGTCCAGTAACCTGGCATAGAGATCATGTCCCACAATTTCTCACCACATCCTCAACACAAGGTAGAGCCTGTGGAAACATGTACTAACCATTGTTTCCACAGGGATTTGATAAAGTTCTAGCCGAACATAAAGGCAAAGGAATGACATTTTGTTTACCTGTGGAAACTTGCTCAATGTCAGCACTGC
>NW_012146745.1:1743660-1745882 GCF_000956105.1 Propithecus coquereli
GGTCCCAGCTCATGACTTCAGATTTCCCCTGTCCTCGCCTGGACGTCTACCTTTCCTCAAATATGAATTCTGAGAATTAAAATTTTTTATTTTCTTACTCATTTTTCCTCACTGTAGTTTCGTTTTATGCCTTGACCTTATTGTCTCTCCCATATTTCCTCTCCTGTCCTTGATGTTCTCTGGGTGGCTCTTTCAGTCTAGCACCAACCAAGGACATCACCTAAAAGGGTGCAGTGGCAAAGAATGGCTACTTTTTTGAAAAGTTCCTTCTGCACACTTTCTCAGCATGTTTCCCAAGCACAGAGGACGGGTGGACATTTCATCTTTCTCTCCACGGCCACTTCTGTAACGTGCGCTCTTAGCTTCAGGACCATATATGGGGTCCAGATTCCACTGCGTATAAAATTTATATGCAAGGGAAATTCCCTAGAAAGAGGGTACACAGCTTAAATCAGATTTTAAAAAGGTACTGTGAGTAGGATAGAGGTTAACTTTCTGGAACAAAGAGGTCTTAACAAGTGACTTAAAGAAGAAAAGCTATTCTCCCCCAGGTGACAGTTCTGGGGTGAGTGGTTCAGTTTGGCAGGACACTCTGCCTCATGCAGTTGTCCAGAATCCCAGGATCCTTCCACCTTTCAGCTCTGCCATCCCCAGGCCTCTGTACTCCTCTGCACGGTAAGGCAGACTCACTAGTGTGGATGTTTCGGCTCACAGCAAGGGGAAGGGCAGACTTTCAGGGGAACAATTTCTTTTTAAGGAAGTAAGGCAATGGTTGCACACGTCCCTAGTATTCTCACACCATTGGTGAGAATGTTGTTACATGCCTAACATCCCAAAAAGGCCCAAGAAAATGCAGTCTTAGCTGGGTGGCCATGTGCTCAGTTTAAATTCTAGAGAGAAAGAGAGAATAGATTTTTTGGGGAAAATCACAGTCTCTGCCATAAGGACTTCAAAATAGTTAAGAATTGTTGTTCTAGACCCAAACAATTCCACTCTCCTTTCAGAAAATACCTCTCTTTTGGAAGTACACAGCTTCCTGGCCACTCGCCAATGCGCTTAGCATGGCCCCTCTGTTGTTCTCCCTGTCCCAACTCCTGCCTTAACACAAGAATGTTTCGTCAACCGTGTAGACCGGGGTTGTCAAACTTTTTCTTATAGGGCAAGATAGTAAATGTTTTAGGCTTTTCAGTCCATATGGTCTTTGTCCTAACTACTCAATATATCCTTGCAGCAGGAAAGCAGCCATAGACAGTATGTCATGAATGCATGTAGCCGTGTTCCATTATAATTTTATTTACAAAACAGCCAAGTGGCTCATAGGCTATAGTTTTCCAATCCCTACAGTACATAAGACATCCAACCTCCTACTTTATAACTCCTTAACTCCCGCAGCTCTGCCTTCAAAACTCCATTGTACTCTCCTGTGACTGTGATCACACACCCCTCACCCTTAAAATTCTCCAACCTCAAAATTGGCCCTGATCATTCCACAAACTCCTCTTTCCAGCTGTCCCATCCTCTCTCTGTCACTCTGCCTGATATTTGGTCCTTGGAAAGTCACCATTTCATTGACCCTTTCATTTTCACCATGTCTATTAGAATGTTCTGGCATCTCTTCCTTTTCCTGAAATATCTTTTTATTAGACTCCTCAATTTCATTGTTGCTTGTCATTATACAGCATCTACTAGTCAAATGTCCAGATGCGAATCAATTCCTCAAATCTACCTGCTTTACTTTTACTCCTAGCCTGAATGCTGAGCTTTGTGCATAAATTCTCCTATTTTGTAGACCCGAGGTATCGTAATTATCTGTGTTTTAATCTCAGTTTGGTCCTGAAAATTGCTTATTAATTTCTTATTGACCTTGGCCATCCTTTCCTCTCATTTCCCTGAGTGATTATTTCAAACTCCTAGTAAGGTAGTCGGTTCTCAGCTTAATTCCCACACCCTTGTACTTAGTGTAAGACCTTGCCTCATACTTTACCTAAAAAGTTGAGGTTATCAGGCATAAATTACCTCTAATTTCTGTACATCTCCAACCTCCAAACTTATAGACCCACTCCAGCATTCATTTTTACCTTCTCACCTCCAATTTCCAAAATTTTTGAGCAGCCGCTAAAAATCGGTCACGATGCTGGGCTCTCGGAAGGCAACGAGAAATAAAACACAGTCCTGTCTTCACAGAACCGAGAATTTGGTCTTTTCTAGGACCTTAATGTATC
>NW_012146745.1:1754525-1778062 GCF_000956105.1 Propithecus coquereli
TTTTAGTTTATTCTTGATTAAAAAAAGGTAATTTAAGAATCCAGGTATTGATCTTGTGCAAATTATTACATCAAGGTTATATCTGCTGAAATAAATCCCCTGTCCCCTCCCAAACCCCACTCCAGGTTCTGGGGTAGGATGATAAATCTATGATAACTGCAACCAGGTCTTCACAGTGAAGTTGAAAAAATGATTTTGAAGTAAAATAATCTGGAAGGAAAACCCTAAATTATTGAAGGTTTGAGACATATTTATATCATCTCTATTTGCCTCAGGATTTCTTTTGTGTTATGTCTTAGGTTTGCCTGTCCTGTAACAGCTGCTGGTACTACAGGCATAATTAAAAAAAAATATAACAGTAATTTGACCAAGGAGCCACATGCTGACCACCTCGCCTAGAATTTGTAAATTTGCTGGCAATGTGTAATTATTATTTTTATTGCCTCAAATAACAATAAGTGCAGAATAAATATGACCAAAGGGAGCCATCATCAGAGTGTGTCTGCGTGACGATTAGAGCTGGGATTCATGGGGTAAGGATGCCCGTGGTCCCCTGTGGTTGTGGTGATGCAGGTACAGACAGATACCGCCCTGGATACATGAGGGTCGTCCAGCAAACTGGGTCATTTATTCATTCTAACTTGGCAGGTGGGAGCTACTGCAACTTCCTGTGGCCTGTAATGTCTTGCTGACCACTGACACTGATACTAACCAGCCTGTTGGGCAATTTCATACAGTCACATGAGAAAGTACAGTACACAACCAGGCTGTGGTTTTGTCCCAAGGTGCCATTTGCAAATTATTTATTATTGGATTTGGGTGGACCCAATGAATGTCACCCATCTTTTCCACCTAATTTCAGAACCAACTGAGAGGCGGAGACAAGAGCTAGACAGTTGGAAATGAAGATATCATCTTTATTATTAATAAAACTGTGCTGGGAGATGTGTCTTAGATATGGTCAATAGGCTTGCTTAGCATTCTTTTAAACTACACTTACATCCCCAAGCCTCAGGTCTCCTTGGAAACAGAGCTGGCCCCGCAGGCCCCCACAGAGTGTAGAGAACAGTGCAGATGCACTTTCTTCTGGTGTGCAGATACCAAAAATATAGACAGACAAGTGGAAAGCGCCGAACCCTGCCAGGTCAGTTCTTTCCCCACATTCATCAATCAGATCGATTTCTCTTCTCCCCATGAGGAGTGCAGGGGAGAGAGACTGGTTGTGCTCCCTTCCTGGAGACGTCTCATATATGGAAACACAAATCCTGGGGAAGGGCGCTTCCCCACACCCCCCAGCACTCACTGCCTGCGGGGCTATACACGAGGGACTCAACCTCCATTATCTCAAGCACCACGACAATCCTAAGAAGTTAAGTGCTATTTTAGTAATGTAGAAACTAAGGCTTCATACTGTAAACAGTTTCCCCAAGATCACACAGCTAAGAAAGTGAGGGAAGAAATTCATCCTTAAGTCTACCTGACTGAAAGCCTCTGCTCTTAACCAGAGCTCTGTGGAATCTCAGAGGTCATAGATTTAAGAGCACTTTTCACCTTAGCGTGCACCCTGGACACTGTGCTGTATCTCTCTATATCTTGGTTTCCCCATCTGCTCAATGGGAGAACAATCCTGGCTTAGATGAGAACTCTTATGGGAATAAATAGTAAGGAATGGTTGTAAATTACAGTCAGCTAACATACATGTGGACACCCAAGGAATCCATATACAGATGAAGGGTAAGAACTGACAATGTTGATAATAGAGCACGCCTGGCTCTTTTCAAAGTTGCCTTTATCTGTGAGCTGACACATGCTGGATGAAGGAGGTGAGCCTTGTTTCCCAGAAAATGGTAGGTTGGGTCACACTGTGCTTGGAAGATTATTTCATTCATTTATCCATCCATAAAACACTTACAAGATGTCCACTCTGGACCAGAAGGCTCAGGGCTAAATTAGGAGGATGCTTTGATGGGATAGATAATGCTCATATGATCCAGGACTCTGAGGTTCTGTACATAGTCCTAGAAAGCAAGGCAGTTAAAAGATTATAATATCTGCTCATCCACAGTGGCTCCTTGGCAGAGACATTTGCAGCTATTGTAACTCTTATTCTTTTCAAAAACATGTTCACTGCATTTGAGTCCCTATAGCAACACCGTGATGATAGAGTCATTCATTAGTTCAGTTATGTGTTTGAACCTGGCTCTGAAGCCATATGTTTATTTTTTAAGATTCTCTTTGATTGGGACCAGTTGGACATTTTTGAGCTCAAAATGGTGGTGTCTAGGTGATGCTCTCTTGCTTATTGGGTGGTGAGTGAGAATTGGCATAGTTACAAATATATTGTCTTCTTACTATGCCAAATGCAAACATCTCTCAGCTATACACGGAAGAACTTTCTTAACGTGATTTATTTTGTGGGTGATAAAAATACCCTGATAAAGAAAGCAGTGAAAGTGCTTTGGATATTTAGATGGGACAGACCAGGGATCTGTGACTCATCCTGCTGGGGATGTTTGCTTAGTGGGAACCCTAGAAGAGAAACAAAAAAGATGAGTGAAGGTTTTCCTGGCTTTGTCGTAACCTCTTGTAGCTCTCTGTGGACAAAATCATTGGACTTCTGTCCACTTTGTGTCTTCTACTTTTAAATTAGAATAATGATTACTACCAGATAAATCCTAAAACCCCACTAGATTTTGCCCTCATTTCTAATAGCCTCCCTGACTTTCAAGGTTCTCATTCATTTCCACAATGTCTCTGCTCTAACAAGGCTGCCCCCATCATTGTATCCAAAGCACTCTCCTGATTCAAGTCCTAAGCATCTGTCCCGAACTTATATGCATTGGTCCTGATGTGGTTCATGTCGTGTCTTTCCTTCTGGAATGCTCTTTCCCCCTTTTCTGCCTCCTGAAATACTAGTCATTCAGCAAAGAACGACCTAAGTCCCTCTCTTTGATCAGGCCCTCCCACAATTGCCCTATGTCGGTGCAGACAATCCTCATCTCTGAAGGCCCACAGTTCTTGTTACCTAACTCACATTATTTTATATTACTTAACTGTTCACTCTGCATTTGTTTTCCCTCCCAACTAGATGGTAATTTCGTGTATAGGACGCACTATTTCTTGTGTGTTTTTTGTTAGCGCCCTCGTCCTTGTTAGAGCCCAGAACAATGCTCTGCTCCTCTTAGAGGCTCAGTGAATAGCTACAGAATAAATGCATGAGTTCTCATCTGTGGAAATTCACTAAATCCTGAGCTCTGTTGTTGACTCACACCGGGAAGGGTTTTCAGTGGACCATCTTTTCCTTCCTCAATTTTCTGCATGGTGGAGTGGAAAGGGCAAAGGCTTTGGTGTCAGAGAATCCACCACTTGTTTTAAATGACCAAGGCCACGTTTTATTCAAAGCCACTGAACATCCCTTGCCTCATCTGCATAGGAGAGATAGTAATTCTCCCACAAGAGTGCAGGAAATCGTGTTTTAGGGAAGCTGGCACAGTGTTTGGCACGGAGGAGATGTCTCTTCTTGCTACTCTCTTGGACTCCACCCAGGGTGTACCCTCTCCTCTGCCTTCCCTCAGGTAGCACCAGAGAACCCTTTCCTTTTCTGTTTGGTGATATCCTGATTAATGAAAGCTTTCTAAGGAAGCTCAGCTTGGTGCAAACAAACTCACAAAACCTCCTGTAAATCTTGTGGAGCAGAGCTGTCTGAGTGCATTAGCATGACAAAACCACCTCGGGACACAGCTATTTTTCCCAGTCCAGTTGAAGGTGGTGCCATGTTGGCTCAGCAAAATGACCAAGTGTTCTAAATATATCTGGGTCAGCAGGCTCCTCTTTCCGCGCTGTCTTCCTTCAGCCGTCCGCAACCAGAGATTCCTCAATGGCTTCCCGTCCACTCCACCACAAAAACTGAAGTATCTGATATAATTACTGCCCTTTGATTAACTGATTATAGCTGAACATGAATGAGTTTCTGCTAGGGTATTACTCCAACCAGCAGTTGTATTTCAAGGCTTTTATATCTATGGTGGAATTAGAAGCTTTGTTCTGTGATAAGAGAGCCCCAGCATCAGTAAGCAGAGAGACTTTCTGGGGCAGGAAAATTCCAAAGGCCCAATCTGTTGGCTCTAAGGTTGACCTTGAACATAAACCATATTTAGCCTTTGTAACGTGTAGGATATGCTGGCTCAGAAGGGCCACCTCTCTTCTTCCCTGATGGCTGGACTCCCTCTTCCTGGGGACATTTGACCTGGGGTCTGGTTCTGGAGCTTGTTTTGGTGACTGGTAGGGGGTGGGTGGAGACGTGAGTACCCTATTATAAGAGGGCTCTAGTGAGTGCCATCTTATAGGCCCCTTCCAGCCTCTGGGGGCCCATGTTCCCTGCCATTGGTACCCTGGAAGTCACCTCTTCCCTCCTTTGAGTGCTGATATCATAACCTCATTCTAAATCCCATCCTCATCATTTTCTATTCTAAGACCCATAAATGCATGTTTTATGTTTTCCAATACATTAGATGCTATTTTAGTTAGCATTTCATTAATAGACTTTCCATACTATAAAAATCACCATAAATCACAACAAGCAGAGTGGCATGGTAGAGTCTTAGGCTAAGAGGCAGGAGGCCTAGGTTCAATTTGACAGCACAGCTAGCGTTGGTCCTCAGCACTTTGCAGGCTTGCCTCTGGGTGCTGGGCATGCAAAGACAGTTAATGCCAAGCCTGAATCTTCACAGACCTTGAAGACTTGTGTTCCAGCTCTGCCACTAGGTAACTGTGACCTTGGCCAAGTGCATTTACCTCTCTGGATGATGCGTATAATGATGGCGTTGGAGCAGGTGACCCTAATGCCATTGCAGTTGTCCATTTTCTGAATCTATGTGCAGCAGACCTGCCTCTGGGAATTAATACTTCAAAGTAACATTTTCATATTGTAATAACCCTTCTTGTCTGATATCCTTGAACTCTTTTCTTTGTCTCTTAACATTATTTCCATCTTAGTTAATAATGTCTGTGGCTGAGAAAAGACCTGCGATGAGGACCAATGCTCTTCGATAAGAGATGTTTGCTGGAATCAGAGGTGGCCTGTTCCTCTTGGTTTCTCCTGTTTCAATCATTTTCTCTCTTGATCCTTTCTCCTGTCTTTAGCAGCTTTTTGACCTGCATGTGTTATTTGTACCCCTTTGCTTATTTCACGCATTAATATAACTGCTCAGCCTTTGTGTTGGGGCTGTTGAGAATCACATCCTCATAGACTTCTTCTTTATACTTTCCTGATTGTCCACACCAGTGTTTTCCAACCCAGTGGCTCTCAACCAGGGGTGATTTTACTGCTGCCTGCCCCCAAGGAACATTTGGCAATGACTAGAGACATTTGGTTCTGCAGGAATCCAGTGGGTGGAGGCCAGGGATACTGATAAACCTCCTACAGTGAACAGGGAACACCACACAACAAAGAATTATTAGATCCAAATGTCAATAATACTGAGGTTGGGAAACCCTAGGAAAACCATTTTTAATTCCATTAAAGCAGAAACCGAGTATATCCATTTCCATGTGAATAGCATGTAGCACAGGGCTACACAACAAGAAAGAGGAGACATGACTATTACCATTGGACTAGCTAACCCCTGGGTAGGTGAACGGAGCGACCATGGCCCAGGGATAGAATTGAGTCATGTGCCATCTCGCAAACAGGAAGACGGAGAGGAAGGTATGACTAAAACCCCACAGTTATGATATTGTATACGATACTTTGAAACATCTAACGAGTATTCTATTGGGATATTTAGTCCAGTGCAGTAAGCCTAACAACCCTAAGGCAATCCAGGGGAGACATATTCAAGAGGACACTCCACGTGGCAATAGCTGCACGGACGAGCAATGGCTTTCGAGGCACAGAGGTGCCTGCCGTGGGGGAAGACAGTGAGCAGAAGGCTCGAGTCGAATGGGACTTAATTTGGTGACAAAGTTTAGCACAGTGTCAGGCCCCTCAGGAAGGGAGGTCATCTAGTTTGACATTTGTTTTGCTTTATTTTATAATTCTCAAGCTAGAGCTGGTGATTCTCTATAAATCTGTGATAAAATATTCTAGAAAAATGCTTGTAAAGCTGTAACGTGCATATGAATCATCTGGGGATATTGATGAAATGCAGAGACTCTTTAAGTCCTTTCGGGGTGGGGACCAAGACGCCACGTTTCTCACAAGCTTGAGGTAATGTCCATGCCACTGGGCCGTGAACACGCTTTTAGTGACAAGGTTTTCAAATGTTTAAGCTGGAAAGTATTTGAAAGGTCATTGAGTCCAAGGCTGTATTTCACAGTGGTGGAACTGAGGCCTGGAGACCTGGGGCAGTCGTTGACAGAGCATGGTGAGCCCCCATCCAGGCCCAGCCCTGTCCCCACTCCCCTCCCCCACCACCCCGCCTTGCTGCACAATTTTTGGCAAGTCACTTCATGTTGCTGGGCCTTGGCTTTCTCTTTTTAAAAACGAGTGGGCTGTAGTCCCTGTGAATCCTGCTGTCGCCGGGGCTGTCGTTTGGATACCGATGGTCACGCTGCCCATGGCTCTTTTCCTGCCGCCTCTAAGGAATGAGTCTGGGCAAGGAGGAAGCAGGGCTGGGTGGGCAGAAGATTGCTGGGGACGGGTGGTGGGGTGCTGGCAGGGTGTGCAGGTGCTGTCTTCATTGGTGAGTGCCCCCCTTTGAGCTGGGCTCTAACCTTGTCACAAATGAATCCCGGCACCCATCGAGCTGGCTCAGGGCCACTGCTGATGTGATGAGATGCACGGAGCTTAATGGGAACTGGCATTGCTCTCTGCTGAGAAACGAGGCAACAAAGCGAAGGCAGCGTCCTGTGGCAGTAAGCACACCCACCTGCCCTTCCGTGTGTGGCAAAGTTCTCCTGGAGTCCTAGCGACGGCTCTTCTGTGAATATTGCATTGGAGGACAGTGGGGACAGGGGCAGGAGGGAGAGAGGGGAAACCTGTGCCTTCATTCACTTGAACCTCTTCATTATTCATCTGCTGTAATGTCTTCCCTGGCATCTTGTTCTTTTTCAGGTCATTGTTAGAACTAACCAACATGGTTAGCCTTGGACACCCCTCTGGGAATTTCTAAGGCATTTCTCAAAACTTATTTGAAAATAGTGATTATACCTCTTCTCACAGGATGGCTATTATTGCTAAAGTTTCCTCTCCCTCCTGCATGTGTTCTTACCACTTCCTCTGTGCTTTCTGTAACCATCCAGTGAAGCCATTTTTAAAACTTGCGGGGGGCAGGGAGGAATCAATATTTTAGGCAGTAAAGACCCATTGTTTTTCACAGGCGTTTTCTTTGAGGATATTTGCAGGCATCAGACAATAAATCTCCCTTGTATCTCTTTAAAGCATTAAGGAGGATAGCTCCTTTCATTCCCCTTTGAATGATAGCAAGACTGAAACAGCAATTTAGTGTTTGCCTAAGTCCACTCCTGTCGGTTGGTGGGCAGTGGACCCCCATCAAGAATAGAAATCCAAATGCCCTGTGATTCTCTACCCCAGTGAGGTTGCTCCCAGTAGTAGATTAGGCAGGACTCCAGGGGTGGGAGATCAGTGTTCTCTAACAAGATCAGAACTGTAAGAGCTGATTAGACCCGTGCAACGGAGCAGGAGTAGATAATGAGTGGCGGAGAGGTCAGCTAGGTGCTGCTGCTTTCTGGGGCCTGTGTTTCAGAAGCAAGAAGGCACTCAGTGAAATGAAAAGGTAACTCGTTTAGTGTCGATGCAATCCATTACTAATCTGTGGATCTCAGGGCTCCTTGGAAGCATGCGGGCTAGCTCCGTACACAGAATGACGAATTCTGTAGGTGTTAGCACAGTAGATTGGGATTTGTGGATCCAGAGATCTGTGCCCACATTTCTGCCGCTATTATCTGAGATCAACAAATACTTTCAGCACGCGTTCCCTGGGTGGCTACTATGGGCACAAAACAGTCCTAGGCACAAATGGTTTTGTTTCCCTGGAGTCTGATACATAGTAGATACTCAGGATAAGTTAGTGGAATAAGTCAATGTCTGAGTGAATTAATGTATGAGCTAAGGCAAATAAGACCTGTTCCTTACCCTCACACAGCTTACATAAACATGTTATCTGTAGAAAATTATTTGTCACCTTCTTGTGTCTCATTTTCTCCACTTCAAAAATAAAAATAAACTAGACCTTTACAGGGCTAACCTATCAAATTCCATGTCCACTCTTGAATAGGTAGTGCTTACCTACAAATTAGTGTTGGATGTTTAAGTAGAAGGTCTTCCCACTAGCTGGACTAGAGGTAAAATAACGAAGGGCATTTGTCTTTGTTCTGATGGTATTTGGTGTGCAAGTATTAACAAAGACAAGACACAGCCCCGTTCCTCCTCATCTTGACGCTTTGACCATCTCAATCCATCGCCCACTGGAGGGAAGAGAAAGGCAGGAGGTGTTTGGGATTTGGGGCATTCCTGCTTACATGGCGCGTGGGCCTTGTGTTGTTTAGGTATAGGAGCATCGTTTCAGTCTCTTTAAAAAACCCTAATATTTTTTGAGGTGACAGGATGTTGTGGAAAGAGAAGAGCTTGGGCTTTGTACACAGAGAGATCCTGTTTTTGAATTGCATCTATTGATGATTTCTTTCCAGTTCCTTGACTACTCTGAGTCTAAATTTTCTTTTGATACCTGGGAAGTGTAGAAATGGTAAAGTGCCTTGCACATAATCGTTGCTTAATAGTTCTTCTTATTCTGATTGTTATTTCAGTCAATGCTTAGAGGCATGTTTGTAGATATCTTAGTAGGACACCTAAGCTCATGTGTGATAAAAGCAAGATACAACAGGATAGGTACTTTGTCCATGATTCCAGGATATTAGAGCCACTCTAAAAGCTGTCTTTAAAAGTGTAGTGTATGATCCATTGTGCTTTATGAACTAACCAAAAAGGATTCTTTTCCTGGAGAATATGACCCAGGCTAGGTCATCTGGAGAGGGAGAATACCAATATTGGAACATCTCCCTCATCTTTTTACCCCTTCTTACTCTGGGTTTAAATATCCATTAGCACTTATAAGTCTACTTGGGATATGCATGTGAAAACATATGTGATTCCAGGTCTTAGATGAACAGCCCTGTTGGCATCGTAGCAATTTACACCTGTTAAACACAGGCAGTTTGCTAAGCAAGTGCTGCAACATCTAACCGAGGCAGGATACAAGGTGGCTTGCAGAGGGGAATTACATTAGCTCTGTCTTTCCTTCAGGGCCTTGGGAATCCAGTCCCAGCGGGGACCCAGCCATCCCCCAGTTTGTACTCAGAAGCCTTGGTGGGATTCTGGATTACTGCTTCCCGACTATTACTGTGAATGTTCTGTTGAAATTATTATCTTACTGCAGAGATGAGACATACCTACTCTTTCCTCCTGCTGAGTGGGCTTAAGGGGTGCTGGGGTTAGGAGAGGGCATGCAAAATTTCAGGCCCCAAATCACAAGGTCATCTGAAGGAAGCCACAGGGTGGGGATGACAGGGTGGGGACGACAGGGTCGGGACGACAGACTGCCATCATTCCTCTTGGGCAGCTTCTTTGCTTCCTACACATCTCTACTTGGCGATCACGTCCAAATAGAAGACAGTAGTCGGTAGCCTAAAAGGCAAAACTGAGTCTTCTTAGCCAAGATAAGCATCAGGGGAAGGGAATTGATTAGATTATTTGTCTTTGCTGGCATGTTTTTAGAGATGCAATACTTTCCCACCTCCTTCAGTTGTGAAGATAATATTAATATATGTTCACAGTATTTGTTTCAGAAAAGATAGGAAAGAATAAAGAGGGGGAAACATTTAATCTTACTAACCAGAAGTTTGATCCCCAGTGTGGCAGTGTTGGGAGGTGGGGCTTGGTAGGAAGTGTCTGGATCCCTCATGAATGGATTAATGCTCTCCCTAGGGCTGAGTGAGTTCTTGCTCTATTGACTCCCACAAGAGCTGACTGCTGAAGAGCCGGGTTCCTCCCCTGACTTCCTCTCTCAACAGTGATCCCCTTCTGCTTTTGCTGCCTGTGGTGAGTTGAAGCAGCCTGCGGCTTTACCCTGTGCCCACGTCCATCCGATCTTGAACTCTCCAGCCACCAGAATCGGGAGCCAAATAACTCTCTTTTCCTTATGAACTCCCAGTCTCAGGTACTCTGTTACAGCAGCCCTAAAGACTGACAGAGCCTTGTTGACACATTGGTATATTTATTTCTTTTTAAGCATAGTTTTTACCTACTTGAAATACTATTGTATTTCAAATTTCAAATCTTAGTTTTTCATGTAAAAATTTAACATAAACAAATTCCCATATTATAACAATCTAAAAAACCCTAATTTTATAAGCTCTGGGACAGCAGGGGATGGGTTAGCTATTAAACTGTAGTGCCTATGGGAGTTTGTAATGCAGCATAATCTCTCCATCAATATTTGTTGAATAAAATAATGATATTCTGACATATGGATGTTCAATATTCTACCGAATGATATTGACATTTACAAAATTTTGCAATTCTACCTAATGCTGTGGTGAACATCTTTGGTTTAACAAACCCTTTTTTTTTTTTTTTTTGTATTTCTGATTACTTCCTTAGGATAGATTCCCAGAAGTACAATTATACACTCTATCAAAAGGATAGGACCATTTTAAAGTTCTTGGAACGTATTACCAAATGGCTTTCCAGAAAGGTTATATTAATGTATATTTCCAGCAGCAGTGGATGAAGGCACATTGCACTGGACCCCAGGCAGGCAGGGAGTAAACACGGCTCTGGGACCACTGGGCAGCTCCATCCATCTGGGGGCACAGACGGGAGCAGCTTCTGGTGAATTGAGGGGAAGGTGTTTTTTTAATAGAATCTGAAGAGTGGAATGTGCCATGTCCTTTAATTAAAAAATCCAGTAAGTGCAAACTGGGTCTCGAAGTGAAGGAAAAAAACATTCTAGGGAGACTGAAATATCAAGCTTTTGCCTGCTCAAGCGACCTCACGGCCAGCCCCCGCAAGCCTCAGAAAGGACGGTCCGTGCCAGGAGCTAATGGGAACCTTGTCTGCCTCTGCCACTCAGCGTCAGACACTTTAATGTGGACCAGGCTCACGCCAAACTCTCTAGGTGACACTAATCCCTGATTTAATTACCCTTGACAGCGTGTGATGGGCCTTAACAAGCTAGGGTCCCTAATGAGCTGCATTGTGGGGTTTCAGAGCGTTACCTGAAGGGTGTGGCCCTCACCCAGGCTAACTCTGGTGGGTGAAGAAAACCAGCTCCAGCCCAGGGATTCAGTGCAAATGACAGGGCACCATCCGGTTTCCTGCGATGTGATGCTCCTAAGTGGGGAGGTGACACATGTTATTTTTCTGGCCCTAAGTTATTAGAAAGAAAGGACTCCAGCAACGATTTTAAGAGGATCAGCTTCAGTTAGGTGCCACATCACCTCCCTGCCACAGAGTCATATCCTGGGGACACGGACTGTTTTATCTTTTTGTTGTTCATTTAAAGTCCCCTGTTGACATAGCATAGTTCTGGTGTGGTAGGAAGCACCCACTAACTGCTCTGGGCAGGTATCCTAACCTGATAACCAGGGTTGTACTGACCGCCCTGTCGTGCATTGGCGAGGTCTACTTTTATCTTTGGCCCTTTTTCTTAATCAAGGCAAGACTGATGTTTTGAAAAAGGAACTTCAACAGGAAGAGATATTAATACAATAATAGAAAAAGAAAAAATCAAATAAATTTGAAAATGTAGATGAGTCTTCAAAGGAAGGGTTAGCCATGAGTGGGATTGTCTACTTCTGAGTTCTGTGACCTTGGGACAAGTTAATTAACATTTGTGAGCCTCAGTTTCCTCATTTGTGAAATGCAGATAATAGTCCTCATGTTGCAGGGTTCTTGTTAGCGTAAGAAGATGGAATGCACAAAGAAGAGAATATGGCATGACTTTTAGCATGTCGGTCAGGCTCAAGAACAGTAGGTACATTTTTCTTTAATTTGCTAGGTTGTTATTATGATTTTCCTGTTCCTTTCTTTCTGTTCAGCTCCTTTTCTCAGGTAGATACAAAACAAAGATATTCGGCCTCCCAGCCCAAGGAAGGTCTGGGTTGACAGTGCTTGCAGAGCTGGTAGCAGCATCGAGCCCTTCCAGAACCCTGCTTCCTTGTTGGCTGGAATCCTCCGGTCCTACAAAAGCTGCTCTCGAGTCTTATTTCTCCAGGTTTCACCTCCCTAAACCGTTCTTCTGTCCTTAAATTGATTTTCAGTTTGTTGGAAGCTATCATGATCTCTTCCATTCATGTGTGGTCCCCAATGTCCTGGATGTGAATTTCTCACCTGGAATGCCCGCCAACCTGCTCCAAGAACTCAATGATTATACAGCCTTGGAACTGAGACCCTCCTCCCTTACACATGTTTGCTGGGAAATTTCTACATTGCCTGCAGCTTATTCATCAGTTTGCTTCCCCGGTAAGATTAATCCTACCATTTGGTGAACTGTGGCATCTACATCTGCTTGTTTAGTTCAGCACGTTGACCTGCTCTTCTCGAAGCCTGATAATCCTGATGGTGACACTGTCCTTCCTTGGAGCTTACTTGCACCTTTGACATTCAGAGGCTGATTCCTTCTCTGTTCTTAGATTCACGCTTCTTTTTTGATGGTTTATCATGTTCCTGTTTTCAGTGCTCATGTCATGTTCAGAGATAAGTGATTGCTACATCCAAGGCCGGTGACTGGCCCAGACTTTGCTGGGTCAGGATGCTCGTTCTACCCACTTCTCCAGTTTCTTGGCAATCCATTCTCTAACATTAAGCAACTCTTTCCCTCAGTTGCCCCCATAGAGATTAGTCTTTTAGATTCTCATGTAATACCCAGAGATGATAAACACACTGTTGAAATCACAGAGGAAAGAGAAGAGTCATTTTCTCACAGATGTTTCTTCTAGATTTTGATTTGGGAGTCGCTTATGGGATCTCGTATTTGGTGCATACGCGTACAGACGGACACACACGAGCTTCAAAAATAGCAGTGATACTGTTCGTTCTCCAAACTAAGGGAAAGAATATTTTAAAAGCTGTGAGCTTGTTCAAAAGTAAGTCGCTTGACTTTTGAAAGCAATATAGGGAGAATTTAAGGGTAACAATTTTAACTTTCTAATAATGTTTTGACTTTTAGAATTTTGATTCAATTAAGCAAACATTAAATGTGATTTGCAGTCTTTGAACTCACCATAAAAAGTCTAGTACCAGGCATAGAAGCCGTCTGGTGCATAATAAGATAATTTGGGGCGAGTAGAGCCTATGAAGCTAAGAAATAATCTCCAGAGAGGCTTGTAAAAAAAAAGGGAAATGGATATTCTTTTGTTTTCTTTTTTATACACTACTTCCAAGTTGTGACTCCTCTTCAGAAATGCACTGCTTGCTCAAATTCATCTAATGACAGAAAATTATGTGAATAACCCTTCATTCCCCATGCAGGGTTATAATTAAGAAAAGATGAAGGCCCCTAAACCATTTCTGCTATTCAGTTGAAACTTACTTTTATATTATTATTATTACTATTTTATTTTATCAGAACCTGACAATTGTTTCACCAGGGCATTGAGAGTTACCATTTGTAAAGAAATTGCATCTTTCTAGAATAAAGGTCATTTTCTTCTGCTGCATAAGTTGACATGAAAAATTACATCTACAGCACACATTTACGTTTGAATCATACGCATACAAGATGCTGTTGACCTGACAAACTGTTTAAATAAATCATCAGAATGGGATTCCATCCATCCAACGATTTTGAAAGAACTTGAAAGTGAAATTGTAAAACCAGGGGCCAGATGTGTCAGATGGCTCCTGCATGAGAAATCTGAGTCACTGGCTTTCCTGTGTCACAGATACCCAGGGATCTGCAGAGGGGACCCCCAGGCCATCAGGTCACCTTTCCACTGCAGGAAAGAGGTGAAGCACTTACAAAGAGAGGGTTGTTGAATGGATCTAAAACCATAGCTGGAGGCGGGGAAGGACAGTGTAGTGGTCTGGGTCTTGGACTTCAGACCCAGCCAGACACAGCAGGCCAGGTGTGTGGAAGCTGCCTGATTATGGAGAAGCCATGGGCATGAGTAGAATGGCAGAAAATTCCATGACATAGGTGACAAATTGGTTTAGATGTCAAAGCAGAGAATAAATGGGTGCTTCTCGGAAGAAAACGCATTAACTGTGGGGTCTTCTAGAAACCACTACTTCAAATTTTTTAATTTAACATTTTAATATTTTTATAGAAGAGAGAGGTCATAATGAAATTTCTTCAGTGTGCAGTCGGCACTAAAGTCTTCCGCATACAGGAATGTCAAGCCAATAGAAATAAATTTCAGAACTATCAGAGAAGCTTAGATGAGAGAGTTGAAGAATAACTTTTTTTAAAAAAATTAAAGCTTCGTTTTTTACAGCCCAGATGAGTGTGACCTACCCGCACAAGATTTGTCTGACTGTTCCGGTGATGGATCACCCCTCTGAAAGTCTTTTATGCTTATTGTTTATGCTCTTTCTTTGGCATGGGGCGTATGTTAGCTTGAAAAATGTTATTTACCTTTTCCCATATTTATCTCGACTCTTCAGTAACTTTGTATTTTTCCTTCTGGTGTCACCAAAACCTACCACAGAGCCCAGAATTCGCTAGATCCTCCGTAACCCTAGAAAACAGGGCCCAAGGCAAGGACAAAATTCTGCTGCTTTCCTTGCATGGCAAGGACCACAAGAGTGAAGAGAAAGGGCGGTGAGAAGGGAAGAGTGGGAAGCGATGCATGATGATACGTTATCATATGGCCACTGCCTCGGGACAGCAGCAAGGAGAATCAGCAAGTCACTTGGTGCTTACGCCTGCTTTGCCAAATGGAAAGCCTTTGGACAGAGCTATCCCACTCCTTGGAACAGTCCATGAAAGGGAGGAAGGAGAGATCGTTTATCTGCCTGGCTCCTTCCCTTTTCCTGTTTCCCACTGGTCCTTTATTAACTCTCCTGTGCCGCTGGGTTGCATCATCTGGCCCCTGCAGTGGCCACCAAGCAAGCCAGATCTCGAACCTTAAAGTGTGGTGTTGCGTCTGATCTGGAAGTTTCAGGAGACACCGAGATGCCAAGGGTACAGCTTGCCATGCTGCTTGTGTGTCCCTAGCCAAGGGGAAGGATCTGTCACTCCTGGGTAACTAACCAGTCCCAGGCAGCAAATCCATGCTGGCTCAGGTCAACTTCATCCGTTAGAAAGGCAGCTGAATTGGACCAAACAGCTGAGGGTCTCAGAGGCCGTGAAGCCAGGGGGATCGGATGATGCTCATAAGATGTGTCTGATGGAACGATGATGATAAAATAAAAACACCACAAGAAATGGAGCCAAGAAAGCACCCAACGAGAACGCACAAATATGTGGAAGACATTTTCAATGTAAGGAGAGGTTACACACTCTTCGGTTTAGACAGGTGAGGCCAAGAGAAGTTCTAAGTAAATGGATAGAGATTTGTTCATAACATCTTGAAGTATTAGAAATAAGGGACATCCTTTGAAGCTTGAAGGAGAGTTAGTTTGGGCAAAATGATAGGGGGTATTATTATTATTACTGAACATAGTGGGTAATAAACACATAGAATATATTATCCTCGGAGGTGATGCTGTCAGAAAATACAAATTGGTTGAAGAATAAATTAGGCAAGTTTATATTTTATGGAGCCATAATCGGCTACTATGGGGAAATTAATGGTGTTTAGGGTACTAGCCCTGACCTTTGGAGATTGAGGTCACGAAATGCAGTAATGTCCTTTGTGTAATATACTTGGTGTCATTTTCAGTGACTGAATTCTGGTCTGAATGGATCATTGGTCTGAGCCAATATGGAGTGTTTTGCATACCTATTTTTATCATTCCTGTCCGTAGTGATTTCAAGGGCTTTGCCCCTGCAGGAAGTGTGGCATCTCTGGAGGTTGCATGAGAGTGGTTGTCTCCGACCTAGGGAAGCATCCCGCATCCGTGTAAAGGGACGGTGTTCACTTTAAGGACTACTCTGCCTTTGTCAATACTTAGTCTATTAGCATTTAATTCTCCTCTACAAACCAGTGAGGGATTAAATGGGCAATCAATCCACTTGATCTTTGCATAGTCATTCGAAACACAAATATAAAATATATTCGTTTCATCACATTCATTCTGAACTCCAGTTCTTTGCCTAAATCAATCTCTATTCTTGGATTCCCTTCTCTCTCTGTTTATCCAGTCCACACACCAAAACACTTAGGCAAATTCCCATTTCTCCATCAAATCTTCTCCAATGACTTCATTCCTTGTGGCCTTTTGCGGCTTTAAATCATTTGGCATTTACTGTCTTTGTCATAAATACTCAGCTTTATTCTGTCTTGAATTGATTGCTAATCACTGTGTTTGTACATGGCTCATGTCACTTTACTAGATTTTAAGCCCTGTTAAGATCAGGAGCGAGGTCTCACAGCACTCTCATGTTCCCCCAGCACCTAGCACAGTGCCAGGCACTTAGTTGCTGCTTGCTGAACCCCTGCTGGGTGATAGGTTGCCACGTGAGAGGAGCGCGTGGGCTGCCATACCACAGATTTGGGATAGTGGGCAGCTCCTGCAGCCCCATGTGAAAATATTTCCTTATTGCTTTTGGATAATGAAAGTAGTCCTTAATTTTCACTGAGAGCAATAAAAGTTATTGCCCCTTTTAGTGGTGCTAACTTACTCCCACTCCTCCTCCTCTATCAAAACATGCCCGTGAATTCTAAAGACCTCCTAATTGATAATAAAGAGAACCTAATCTCCTACTGATTTTAAAAAGAGAATTTTCGGTCCCCATCTTTTTCCTTTGTTCCTCGGGGCAGTGGCTTCTGTGGTAGCTGTTAGCAAATTGCTTCAGGCGATATACATCAGACACAAAATCCATCATTACTGAGTTCCTCCCAAGCTAAAATCTGAGTTGATACAGTGTTTAGCCAAAGCAACATCAGGCTCACACTCAGACCCCTACTGAATCTCTCAGAGGATCTCAAAGGCTGCTTCTCCCTCCTGGAGAGAATTTTGAGTGGGGGGATTCATCTGCAGTAGGGGGCAGAGAAAGGACTTGGAGCAAGAATGTATCGAATAATTTATTCCGTGCTCCTGCTATCAGCCTCCGTTTCTTTATCTTCTGGATACTTCTTGCAATGGTGAAATGAAATGTAAATATGCAAAATGCTTGGGCAAATGGGGAGAGTAGGTGCTCCATTGGCAGGTTGAGGATCCCAACCATGATTCCAAATTCTGGCCACTTGCTTTAAGTTAACGTACTCATCCTAGCAGGGAAAAGATACTGACAGCAGCGTGCACTGGTTAGGAAAAGGAATGTGGTACACTTGGAAGGAAGGGTCAAGCCCTCGGTGGGAAGCAGCTCCCAAAGCCCCTGCGATAATCAGCTGTGTGACCAAAAGCCTTCCTCGAAAACATCTCCGTCAGAGAGAACAGAATTAAATGTCCTTAAATGAAACCTTTTACACAATGGACTTGTCCCCTCCTGGGCAGGATGGAGATAGACTTGCCATTCTGGGGCTCAATTCTTTTACCTCTCCTTTCTTTGCTGCTGAGCCCCTGCCTGGGGTTAGCTCATGCGTCTACCCTGAGGCCTCCCAAAGGCTTGGCTGTGCCTGTTTGTTGTTGGCCAAGGTGTAATCAGTGCATAGAGCCAGGGTGGCTAAGCTGCAGCTTGACATGAATAGCTGCTGTCTGCAGAGAAAGTCTGCCGTGGAGAACCCGGAACTCCTCGCATAAAGGAGTAGCCCATGGGCTACCAGGAGTGACTGGGTTGGGCTTGGGGTAGGAAGTGGGCTAGCCGGATAGGAAGGTAAGGCTCTGCCTTCTGTGATCTGTGATTACCACATTTGGGATGGCGAGTTAGGGTTATATGTTTTGGAGCCTCTGTTACCTGCCTCATGTGCAAAATAAAGAAAAAAAATAGTACCTACCCTGATTTCTCCATGGGGTTCTGATGAAGGATAGATGTCTCAATGTATTTTTGAGAACTCAGTACGCCACAAGAGGTTCTAAGCAGTTATTGAGTATTAATTGTCATTAGTGGGGAAAAAGTCCAATTATTACTATTTGATGAATTTTTCCCTTTTGTTTTTTAATGAGTGCCCTGAAAATTTTTGTGCAAATGTGTGCTGGCCTTCCACACTTCCCGTTGACTGCGGGATGGAGCTGGCCCCCGTACGAGGAGGGTTTGCTTGGGACCACTGCTAGTGCCTTCTCAGCGCACACTGGTTCCTGGACTCCCTTCGTGCAACCTCACAGAATAACGTGTTTCTTCACTCCTGACTCGTCACTGACCCTACGGTCAAGTCCAGCGGCATGTGGCTTCTGAGTGGCGTTAAAATAAAGGAGGCGTCATCCGCAGCACTGGGCGTTCCCTGGAGGGTGGGGAGGAGCCCTGGCCCTGGAGCTGGGGGCCGGCGCCTCAGGAAACGCTTCAGTCACGACACTCCCTAGAGACAAGAGGGTCGAGGGCTCCAGAGGCGGCAGTGCACTCCCGTGTTCCGATCCTAGCTCACTGTTGAGGGCTCCTCGCTCTCCGCTTCGCCATAATTTATTGCGAGCAGCTGAGAAGACCTTTCGGATCCTGGGCGCTTCTGCCTCCAGTTCTCTGAAATAAGCAGGGTAATTCCCGTCACCTCCCTTGCGGGCAGGCAGTGAGTCTGATGAGTTAGGTAATGTCTGGACGGAACGCTGGCCACTGTGAGGTAAGAAGGAGTGCGGGGTAGCCAGATGCAAAACCCCAGGCGACAGGAGCAGCCACATGGCCAGGACCGGGCTGTCCCCCTGGTCGTGCCAGCAGGAGTCTGAGCTGAGCGTGCTGCTGTGGACAGGACAGAGAAGGGAGTGTCCTCACGGCGCTGCTTCAAAGTCTTCTCTCCAGCACCCTTGACCTTGCGAGTTGAGGCTCAGCCCCGCTGCCGCATTCCGGCAGCACTCAGGTGTGTTTGAGCCGTCACTGCTCAACGCCGGTGTCCCCAGGTGTCACCACTAATCAGGCTGACAGGAAGCAAAGACAGTTCCACTCTCTGGGTTTTGTTTCGGGTGGCGTCATGCTCTGCCTCTTGAAGAACAGGCAGCCGCGGCTCCTGTCACTTCTGATCCCTGTCTCCCTCCCGCTCCGAGTCTCTGGCCGTCCACGTTAACTCGCCAGGCTTCCTCTCCGTCCCCGGCAGCACCAAGCTAACGCTCACTACTTCCTTGTTGCAACTCACTGTAAAATCACTTTGGCATGAGGACAATGGGATTTGGCAGGGAACAGTAGGGTCCCCATCGATCTCTTTTTTAACCCAATAGCCTCAAAGTACTGCAGGTAGTGGCAGCCCTTCCTGCCCTCAGCATTTATGCCTCCGCTCCAGCCAAGAAGTGAAACTGCCAGTTTTGTGCTAAGTGGGTCAAGAGGGCCCCTGGTTTCCTTGCATCTGCTTCAACCCTGTTGACAACGTCCCCGAGTAGTTCTCTGCCACCAGCCGGGCCTCCATTCAGGTTTTCCATTAGTACTCCCTCAGCTTCAACTCTGGACACACTGCACCGACCTCCCTGGTCAAATCTGGGTCCTCACCACAAAACCCAGGCTTTGAAAAAGACATGGGGAATAGACTGCATAGGCCTGTCTTTTTGCCTAATTTCAGGGGCCCTTAGCTCAGCAAATCGTGGAAGTGCATAGTGTGAGAGCCAATAGACGCTTCCAGGAGTCAGAGGAGGGGAAGGAGGAGGAGAGGAAAGGTGAACTTTTACAGATCACTTCTGTGTGCTGAGAGTAGTAAATGCCTTAATTTTTACCCCAAACGCCATAAAGTGTAAAAGTGGGTAAATAGATATTATTATGCATTTTTTAAAGATGAGAAAGCTCAGGCTCGAAGAGGACAGTAACGTGCCCACCGTCACACAGCCGGCAAGGGGCAGAACCGAGAGCTGCAAACCCCGTCTGTCTGATGTCAAGGGCCACCTTCCTCCCACGAAATGCCCTTTCCCACCTTACACTTCCCCGCGGCCCATCCTTCCCCTTTGCCGCTGAGCGAACAGAAAAGGGATCATCTGAGTACCATTTGTCCAAGGTCACAGAGCTTTTTCTTGGGGGCACGGGTCCCCGAGTCTTTTACCCAGCGTCCTTCCTATGAAGCACGGAGCACGCCCCTTCGTCCTCTGTGGGATTATTAGGATGTTTTGATGTCCCTATCTTTGAGTCTATCAAAACCTGGAGCCTTTTGTCCTCATCATAAGGCTCACATGGACTTTGCATAGAGCGTATTTCAAGAAAGCAGCAACAGCAGCAACAGATAAAACTAAAACAAACAGAAGCCTGCCTGTGGAGTTTTTAGTTCACAAATCTCCTGATGTCTCTGGGATGGAGACTCCAGGATTGTAAGCAGCCTCCATTTCTAACCCTGAGCTCAAAACAGACTAACGCGGAAGCAATGGAAGGATGAGAGGACGCACTGGTGTTACAGCCACTGAACTCAGTGCAGGAGAGAGCGGCAGGCCCTTGCTGGGGATGGCTACCAGGCAAACGTCTGCACACCGCGTGGTCAAGGGGACACCCATGTTCCAGTGGCCGGACTTACTGCCCGGGTCTCTCCCCTAGAAATTGCAGCAGCCAAGAGGAAAGCCGAGGCGGATACCAACTTAGAAAACCCGAGAGCCAGAGCCCGTGTGAGCGAGATAGGAAGGGCGAAGACTCATTATAGAAGAAAGTGCTGTCTTTTTGCAACAGAGGCCCTCCTTGTGTCTGGGAGTCATGAATATTGCATCAAAAGAATAGGCTTATTTAAAAGAAGGAAAAAGACACCTAGAAGCTGGGAGAATTAAATAACTCCTGGGAACTAGCCTCAGGAAGGGCTTTTCAATTTGACTGTGGAAGTGAGTTTCTGTCAGAGTTCTGCCTCGGATTTTTAGCTTTGTGCGAATCCAGATGAAGAAAACCCCTCTGGGATGCCTTAGGTGAGGAGGAAGCCTTTTGTGGCCAGACGGTGGGTGGGTGTCCTGGAAGCGGCGGGGCTCACAGCCCACTGGGCTCCTCCTCATGCTTCGTTACTGCAGCGCTTTTCAGGTAAAACTTCCCAGCGATGCAAACGTGCTGGGGTGGCTGAGGATGTTTTAAAGTGAGTATCCTTTTACAGCTCGGTGTTTTAATACTTTGATTAAACATCATGCGATCAAACAAACAGACTTCCGGGGGCCTTTGGAGCACGAGAGCAGATACCGGAGCTCCACTGCTGCTCCGTTTTCCAGCTCTGATGCCACGTTGCTACTGCTCTTTGTGTAGAGTGGAACAAATGGACATCAGCAAAACTTGACTGCTAAGAACCAGAAGGAGGCAGCCTCTTGGATTCGTTGGCAAGTTTCGAGCCTGACCCTCCGGTGGACCATGCAACAAGGCGTCTGGCTTCTTCGTGGGGGCTGGGTTCTTTCCACAGCGGCTCCCCAAAGCTGCCTGATTTCTTTCCCTGCTATTCTAGGACCGAGGGGCTGCTTCTGCTGGTCGATCATCATCAAGAAGAGTCAGGATGGTCATGGACATCCCGGGGGCAGTTCTGGGTGAGATTGAGGGTAAGGCAAAGAGGAAGGAGGGGTCATGACAGCAGCGGCACAAAGCAGGAGGAGCAAAGGGAAAGGAGGCGCAGAGGCATTGAACAGATCAGGAACCAAATCCACGCTGTTAGGTGTGGGCAAAGCCGCTCCAGGAGCACATGGCGTCCGAGGAGAGCTGGCTCCCAGAACTCAGCTCATTTCAGCTGAGCATGAGAGGCTTGGGAGAAAAGAAGGAGAGAAAGAAGGGAAACAAAAATACCCTTTGCATTTCTGCAGCTTCCTTTGAGTTGAGAAAGGCTCTTTAGCCAGAGCCTCCAGCCAGAACCTTGTTACCATGGCAACCCACTTGCAGCCTGCAGGGCTGTGACGGCCACTCTGGAGCTAGTGCTGCCAAACCAGAAAATGTTACAGGGGAAGTTTTGTTTCCTGGATTATTAACACTAAATGTATACACATGGAGGTATGTAGGAATCTGTGAATTCTACTAGCAAATGCTGTTTTTCTTCCTCGAGTTAAACGTGAATTCTGTGCATTTATTTAGCATTTACCAGGCACCAGCACTGGTCCGGGGACACAGGGGTGAATAAGACAGAGTCTTTGGCAGTGGTGAGGGTACTGTCCATGGTGGGGCTTGGGGGGTACACACAGGCAAAGAAACAGAACGTCACCACGCCACGAGCTGAGTGGATTGTGTGCTGGGTGTTCCGCGAGCACAGAAGAACGTGCATCTTACTTGAGCAGGCAGCTGGGACGGCTTCCTTGTGTTGATGACATTCAAGAACTGACACAAAGGACTGAGTAGGAGCTTTCCAGGTGGACAATGTAAGAAGGGAATTCCTGTGGCAATAACAAGTATTAAGCCAAAAAGAAACAAATTATGATTTCTATTTCTTGACATGTTCCCGAGGCCCCCTAACCGGTAGGTCTCCCCTTTCTGCAGCTGCAGCCCACCTGCTAGGAGGTTCTGGCTGTGGCATTACCACTTTTGGTGATTGGAAACCCGTGGACCAAAGAATTTCCCAAACCTTCAGGGCTTTTACCCATATACCTACTTTAAGGGACAAATGTATTTCTAACATTATATGGAAACGTAATATTGGCAAACCAAATGCTGTGGGGCCTGAGAGGGTGGTCAGGGCTGATGTGTAAAGACAACTTGTAATTAAATATTTAAAAAGACTTTTGTTTGGGGATTAGAATCCTTTCCCCTTAAGAAATCCCCACCATTAGTTTGGCTGTCTATGCGATGGCTTTTTTCAAGAGGGGAATACCTGTTCTGAACTGCCTTAGTGGTCTTGTCTTTAACTAGCTGCTTTCTTTAGGCTCCCAGGATGTACTGATTTACATCCCGACACCAAGAATATAAAGATAAATTACTTTCGGAGCACAGGAAAGCAAGGCCCACCTCAGTAGTGTTCCACAGAGCCCCCCTAGGATCAATGCTAGTCATCTCGTGAACATTCTGTGCATATTAATTGGTGATAATTGAAAAATAACACCCATCATCCTTAAAGAATAAAACTGCCTCAAGCCATTGAACACTTTTATGCAAAGACTATTTTTGTCATGTAGATTTACTAAATAATCAGATTGTCATTATCACAACCACTATCACTACTAATATATACATTTAGTCTTTTATTTATTCATTCTGCAGCTATGTTGAAGGTACCATGTGGGGATATAAATACGAAAAAGAAAAAGTCCTATTTTCAAGAATCCTACAATTTACTGTGTTTGTGGAAGGGAGGGTGGAGATGTATAAATAAATATGATACAAAGGAGAATGAAGCAATTGCTATATATGCAAATATATATATATATATATATATATATCCTAGCCCGATGTCCCTATCTTTGAGTCTATCAAAACCTGGAGCCTTTTGTCCTCATCATAAGGCTCACATGGACTTTGCATAGAGCGTATTTCAAGAAAGCA
>NW_012146745.1:1778112-1818035 GCF_000956105.1 Propithecus coquereli
TATATATATAACCTAGCACTGTGCCTCACACAGAACACGTTCTGTAAGTGTAATATGATTGATAGGATAAATAAACATGCCGGGAACATGCAGAGAAGAAATGATTCACTTTGATGGGTGTCCAGGGCTTGCAGGACAGAAAAGCTTTATAGACGAAGCAACATTTACAAAGAATTTCAAAGGGTGATTGATATTTCAGTGGGTATAGATGCGGAGGGCAATACGGGTTGCGGAAACAGCCGGGCAAAGGCTGGGAGGTGGGATATCGTGGGGTGTGCCTGGGAAATGGCCCAGTGAGGGACACAACATGGGAGACCTGGATATTGGGCATCTGATTTTGGAGACTATCCAATGTGATGCTAAGCAAGTTGGACTTTATTGGGGGGGGGATGTTTGAGGGAGGAGCTGGTGCTATTGTGTTTATTGTTTATTGTCTGGATACTCCCGGTAGAACATATGTGTCATTAGGTGAGGCTCTTTTTTCTGTTTTCTTCACTCGTATATCCCAAGACCTCAGCCCAGTGCCTGGCACACAGTAGGTCGTCACTAAATATCTGTCGAGTGGAATTCTACCAGGGCTTTAGGAATTTATTTCTGGGGATGATGTGAGAATTAGGAAATGTGAAGGATTTCTGGCAGGAGGTTCAAGGAAGAAAACTATTCCTGAAGCTCAAGGGAATTCCTACGAGAATGAAGCTGGGAGTGACTCTGATAAAGGAAGAGAAGAGCTGCCATGGGAGGCTGCGGAAAGTGCTGGAGGATGTGGCTGAGAGTGAATGTGGGGCTGAAGGTCCAACGTTAGCCAAGGGGCAGAACCCCAAGGAGGTGCTGCCACTCAGTGGGGTGGGGAGGGCAGGGGGAGAGGGAGATGGTGGCTTTGCTTTTGGAAAGGTAGAATTTGGGGCGGCCTTGGGAAATTCACGTAAACACTACGTGAAGGGAAAATTGGGGAGTGGAGCTCAGCATGGGATCTGAAGCCTGCAAGGGGCCATTAGGATAGAGGCAGTCACCACTGTACAGGGAGTAGGGGCTGGGTCCTGAGGAGGAGGGGAAGGCAAGACACAAGGTGGGGAGACAGAATCTGGGGAAAGCTTGTGTTTCGTGGGTAGGAAAATTCAAAAGCCTGAGAAACGATAGAAAAGTCGGGATGGAAATTAGGAGAGCGAAGTGTCACAGAAGTGAAAGGAGGAAGGTTTTCTGATTGAGGGTGTGACTGGAACTGAGTGGAGTGGGTAAGAGCCCACTGGATTAGGTAGTCAGCAGGTTCTAGTAATTTCAACAGAACGGTGGGGCAGAAGACAGTACGGGAAATCACAAATGTGGGCTGAGAAGATGGAGCACAAATGTAGACTGCTTCTTTAGGAAGTTTGGCATTGAGGGAAAAGCAAGGGGGTGAGGGCGGCTTCAGGGGAAATCAGAGTTGAAGAAAGACATTTTATTTTTTATGGATGGAAGTATGTTTGTGAGCTAATGGCAAGGAAGCTGTTATGTAACGATTTAATGATAAATATTTAGTTGTTCCTCTAATACAGGAAAAGAGTGTTTTGATTCTGAGAAAAGATGCATTATAAAGCGTGTCCTTTCATCTATACATAAAATAATATATCTGAGCACAATTTTAATGTGATGGTGTCAAACACAATCCATAAAGATGATATCGAGTCTTACCAAAAATTATCATTTTGGCCGCCTCCGATTTTGGCTATGGAAAGAGGGCTTCTTTCTGTAAATGCCGTAAGGTCAAAGAGGGAGACACAGCGGCCTGTCTGTGCCTGTCTTGCAGCTTGCCCTGGTCGTGACTGTGTCCCAGGCAAGGCAAAAATCACGTCAGATAGGGCGAGAACTCGATCATTCCAGACCTGGGGTCTCATGAAAATGTTAGGAATCTTAGATGTTGAGATGTCTTAGAAGGTTTTTGGATCTTTCCTCTCATCCTCCAGAATGTTTTCATGAAAATTCATTATATACAAACATTAACCATCTTCAAAATCATGAAGAAAACCCAATAACATGTTCAAGGGAAAATCCGGGATACAAATCTCTGTGTAGTATGATACAAGTTAAACCTTGCACATCTGTATAGAAAAAGACCCGAAGGAATATTATACCCCAGAAATGTTAGCAGTAGTTATCTATGGATATATATAATATCTATGATATTATTGTTTTATAGCTATATAAATAATGTAGATATATTGGGATTATGAGATTATTTTCTTCTATTTTTTAATGTACTTGCCAAGTTTTCTGTAATGAGCATATATTATTTTCATAATCCTAAATATTATTTAAAACTACAACCTAAATATCACAAAAGTATAACCACACGTGTATTCTCCCAAATCTGTCTTTGCATTTTATTTTCACTCTGAATAGGGTCTGGGTTTTGGAGGCCTGATTTTGTGCCCCTGGGGCCTGTGTGTACAACTAAAGCTCAGTATGAATTGGGCTCTGTTTGGACTCCAGACTAGAGAAATGAGAACTGTTGGCCAGATGTGTCCCTGTGGGCGGAGCGAGTGGAGCTCTGCTCCTGGTCTGCTGGACAGGGGAGAAGCTGTCAGGACTGCTGCTCCTCTTCCTCCTGCTTCCTCGCCGCTGCCTTCTCTCCCTGTGCTCTACCTCCTCCCTCTCCTTTCTCCTCCTTGTCCTCCTGCTCCTGCTCCCTCCTCCTCTGCCTGGCACTGCTTCTCCTAATGGTCCAACGCTTCCTTGCTTTTGAAACACATGCACTGGAGGATGAAGAGCTGGTTCAGGAAAAGTTCATGGGCATCATGGGTAAAATGCGATGGGAACCAGAAGAAAGGCAAAGGGAGCATTTTGACTGTGGCCACTCAAATCAGGACATTTGAAAAATGGATTTATAGAAGGTGTATGTTTGTGGTGATGGAACTGTTGTGTATCTTGACTGTGGTGGTGGGTATACAAGCTTACGCATGTGATAAAATTGCACAGGACTAAACATATACATACATAACTCCCCCCCACACACAATGCTCCCCCGCCCCCGCCATACACACACACAGAGAAACGAATAAGTACAGCATAAGGAACACCAGGACATTCTGAATAAGATGAGCGGACTGTATCAGTGTCTATAACCCTGTAGTGAAATTGTACTGTAGTTGTACCAGGTGTTACCATTGGGGAAAACTGGGTAAAAGATACATGGTATATGTCTGCATTACTTCTTACAACTGCATCTACAATGCATCTATAATGACCTCTACATTAAAGTTTAATTGAAAAGTAAATATATATATATATGTGCACTGTTCATGTCATATAAGAGCCATTGCCCAAGTGGCTCAAGATTCTGCTCTGATAGTAAAAACAAAGGGTTTTTTAACAAATATCTATTAAGTTGCTGTGTGTCGGGCACTATGATAACTAGGCACATTACGTGCATCATTCTCTATTAATCAGTTTGTCAGCCTTATGATGGGTATTATTATTGATATCATCCTCCTTTGACAGATAAGGAAACAGAGGCTCAAAAAAGTTAAGTAACTTATGGACGCCTACCCAGCTAGGGATTGCAAAGTGAAGAAGCAACCCGGGCTGTCTGGCTCCGAAGTGCGCACACTCGATCAGTATGCTGTGTTCCCTTTGTGTTCTGCTGGGCAACATGTTTGCCTTGAGCGATATTAGAGCCAGAGAGGTAGGGCGGTCCTGACCCCGCCTAGCCATCATCTCTTTGCGTTGATCCTCTAAGGCTCATGCCCCTAGGAGATTATCTAAATACTGCATTTGTTATATGACTCACCTTACTATCGATAGTCAATCGGGTTTACTCCTTGCTATGTAGAGATGTATGTCCTTTTAAATTGAACTCTTTTTCTTAGGTTTCTGTGGGAGACTCCCCTCCCCCTCCTCTCCCATTAATTAATTATTGAGGTTAGGTGGGCTTGTCTATACTATCTGTTTGTGTAGGGCACGTGATCGGCTACGAGTGAGTCTTGTGGTCAGAACGGGGAGAGTGTGGCAGGGTTGGGAGGGCCTGAAAACTGGTCACATGGACAGAGCCCAGCTTGCGGAACCAGGGCAGTGGCTGAGTGAGCACATCGTAAGTAAGAGCAAAGAAGTGGGTTCCAGGGGTGGGGAACCTGCAGCCTTCTGATTTCAAGATTGTTCTTTTTTAAGCACCAAAGGAGGCAAGAAAAGCTCCGTCTTTCTCTGCTGCACCCCTTTTTTTAAAAAGATTTGTTCTGCAAAATTTGGATTCAGTCAGAAGGCCGCACTTAAGGACCTAGAAGGCCACATTTCGCTTTCAGGCTGCAGGTCCCCCTGCCCCGGCAGGGCAGTGGAAGGGGGAAGAAAGGAAAGGTAGAGACCAGACCAGGCGGGGTCAGGCACAGGCACACCTGCCACAGATGGCAGGGGAGGAAGGCAAGAGGGAGAACAAACCCAAGGTCAAGGGGTCGACAGTACCGAAGACACTTTCTCCACAGCTCAAATTGTCATACGGGCTGGCACTGCTGATCCAAAAATCTGAAATCCAAAATGCTCCAAAATCCGAAACTTTTTGAGCACGGACGTGGCATCACGGGTGGAAAATTTCAAAACTGACCTCGCGTGACGGGTCGCAGTCAAAATGTGGGAGGATAACACTCAGTTTGTTCAGCATCCCCAAGGGACAAAGGACCCTCCCGGCCCCTCAGCTGCAGTGCGTCTCTGCTGCATACGCCCAGATCCCCCATGCAAGCCCGCAAAGGTATCACGACCGCACATGTGCAGAACAAGGTGTCCATGGCCTTTTTAAACAAAAATTGTTGTATAAAGTTACCTTCGGGCTAAATGTATAAGGTATATAAGAAACACATACAGACTTGGGTCCTGTCCCTAAGATATTTCATTGACTATATGCAAATATTCCCAAATCTGAAAAAATCCAAAATTCGAGACACTTTGGGTCCCAAGCATTTCAGATAAGGAATACTCGGCCTGTCTACGCTTCCTGTGGGAAGCAGCCAGCTCCGGGACGTGGGCAGCAGCACAGTCCCCCGCTGGCCCTGGCTCCACGTTGCCGGAAGACTTTAATCACTGAGCTTGAACGTCCTAATGCTGTACGTGCTCCTTTTCAGTTCTGGGGGAGAGTGGGCTCTTTTCTGCTACGTGGAAGCGGGAAACCACCTTGGGTGTCTATGGCCTGGTTCGGAGCAAGTGTGGTGGTTGTGAGTTATCGTTTCCTGTGGCGAATTGACTGGCCCGGTGCCGCTCTGAGCCTGAACTGCTTGTGATGCAGAGAGGCGGTTTCCAAGCGATTGCTGGGAAGATGCTGAGCGTGTGCAGAGAAGGCCGGGGAGGCAGGCAGGCTGCTGACCTCGTGCGGTTGGCTCTGTGCCTGCTGACGTGGCCCTTTGCATGGGATACTTTGTTCGGGGTTGGGAAAGCGTTGGTTTGGCTAGTTAAAGTTAGCTCTGCAAAGATTGCCTTCCAGGGAAAGTGAAAGAGAACCTCCACAAGCAGCCATAGGGGGGGGGGTTCTTTGCGGAGGGGGGGGCGGGGGCGGTTTTGGGGAAAAATAATTAATGAGAAGAGCACGGGATGTAACAGACTGACTCGAAAAAGGGAAAAGAGAGACGGATTCTGGGCTACCCCGGGACTGTCTGAGCTGCGTGAGATGTGCAGATAAAAGGTAGCTCGGTCATCTTGTTAGAACTGGAGATGTCTGCACTGCGGGCTTTTCTTTCCTACCTTCCTTCCAAGGCTAACATCTCAAACCCTGGGGCATCAGGGATGGGAGATGAAGAGAAAGTGACGCCTGTTTGGGAGGGAGCAAAATCCACTCATTGTGGCAATATTGATCAAGCGCAGAGAGCTCTATTGAAGCCATCTCTCCCATCAGACCTCATTACCTGCGTCTGCCTTTGAGTCAGTGTCCCCAGTCTGATAGTCGCCTGGGTGACACCCACCCCTGCCCAACACCCGCTGAATGTAGAGTGCCTTCAAGGAACTACCCCCGTGAGCAGGGCCTCAGCCAGGCACCAGGAGGAGGTGTGGCAGGTAGGAGGAAGAGGTCCTGGAAACAGCTGGCGTGTGGCTGTCAGCGTATTCCCTCTTCCTTTGATGTGAAGGATTCTCTACACGAGAGCCACTGTCAGCTGCAAAAACATGGCAATAACTATTTTTTTTTTCCTGCTGAAATAAAGCAATGACCGCAGACTACGCAAACACCTAAGTGACCCCAATGGTAACCAGAGCAATTTGCTCTGAAGTCGGTTTCCACTGAAATGACAAAACAGTCCATGGAAGCCAGCCTGGAAGCCGGACTGAAGACATGGAGGAGAGTCACCTGCCATTCAGCTCTGATAAGGAGGCTGTTTGAAACTTTGGAGCCGGAGAGGGAGCTGGGGAACAAGGAGTGTGAAGTTGAGAGCAGAGTACTAGGACACAGCAAAGGGTTGCAAAACAATTTTGCACCAAACACCTCTAAGCTGCCGGCCCCCTCCCCCAGCCACATGCTGCGGACCTCGTGGATGTGGGCCTGTCAGATGGAGCCTGATCATTCTAAGGACCGATGCAGCCTCCAAGATCAGTGGAGACATACCACAATCTACCTTACAAAAACGAGGCTGCTTACTCCCGTGCAGAATCTTTCCCATGCTGGCAATTGTCCAAACGTTTGTGGAACTGAGGTGAGGGCTGAACTCCCATACCAATCTTTGATGTGCCCCTCTCCATATCTTAGCAGCTATAGCAGAGAAGATTACCATCCCATCAACCAGAACAATAATCAAATAGAACGTGCAAAGCTTCCATGGGAGCCATCTAGCAGAAGAGAGCTGCGTCCAGGCACACGTTTCTAGGGTTTGGTTTGTAAATAATAACGTCATTTCCACTCTTAAGAGTGGTCTGCAGACCAGAAGCATCAGCCTCACCTGGGAGCTTGTTAGAAATGCAAAATCTAAAGCTCCCCCCCAGACCTAGTGAATGAGACTCGCATTTTAACAAGATCCCGGGTGAGTCACATGCACACGCGAGACTGAGAAGCGCTGTCTTGGATGACATCAGCGCTGCTTCTCTCCACTGGCATTACTGTGCAGCGAACACTGTCTGTGGAATGAGCCCTGGGTTCACACTTAGGGCCATTACTTACTGATGTTGGTCAAAAAACTGAACTTCTCTGAGACTCAGTTTCTTCATTGTAAAATCATAACCCCGGGGTGGTTGTGAGAATTCAGTCAGCGCGTGGATATCAAGTGCTTGGCAAAGAGAGGGGCTTAACAAAGCTTTCTCTCCCTACCAGCAAATCTTGTGAAAGGATCTTTGAATGAAATACCCTGCCCCTTGGCCCCAGTAGGCTAGCTTTTACAGAAACCAGCGTTTGCAAGGGTTAGAGGGGTTCGTAGAATTTCACTTTGCTTGATCGATCTCACCTCTCTTAAACTCAGCCAGGCTTGCACCAACAATCTTTTTCTAAATCATGTCTGCTTCATAATTAAAGGCAAGACACTGGCTGATTTCCTGGTCCATTGAGCCTGTATTAGAGGCAACCTGGAATCGGAGGACCTTTCACATTTCTTTTTTGAAAAGTGGACCTTGGCGTAACTGCATGGGCTTGGGCTTAAGCAATCTCGGGTCCAGGCTGGCTCTGCCGTTCACTAACGTGTGACCTGGAGGAACTGCCTAATCTCTCTGAACCTTTGTTTCCTCATGGGGCTGATAAATCCCCATCTCTTAGCGTCATTGCCAAGATCAAGTGAACAGTTATATTCCTATGAAATGGCAGAACTTTGCACGTAGTGGGTGTTGCATACATGTTTATTTCCTCTCCTTTTGCATCTACAAATAACGCTAACCATTTTTTGAGATAATGAAACTAATATTTATTTTGGAATATCACTGGAAAGGCAAGTTTGTGTGTCAGGGACATGTGTCTTATTTTTGATGCTTTTACTGACCACTTCAGAATCAGAGCTAATGTTACGTTAGACACTCCAGCCAAAACGGTACAATCACGTATTGGTCTTATGATTTGTTTTAATGAATTAACTTTGAAATGTTGCCTATTTTTACACTTAGGAACTCATTCTATATAACTTAGTACTCTTTTGAGCTTTATAAGTTATGTTAAAGGTTTCTTTGTATGTAATCTTCCTCTGTAAGTCTTATGATGGCCTTTGGCCAAAAGCAGTAAAATTCTGACCCAGCAGAATCCCTATTAATATTTTTTTCACACCTTGTGTATAGTTCATATTTACCCACCAACTCTGAGTTCTCAAAATACAACACTTCAGTGAGAAAGAATCAAATATTAATGTCTTTTATTGGTAGATAAATAAGGTAGGGAAAGGATGAGAATGGAGGACAAATAGCAAGTGAATGATATTAAGCAGTGCAAGAGGAAGATATTCAGAAGTATAATTAAAGATGAAAGATGCCTTCTACTGAGCTTTTCAGGGAATAGAAAAATCAGTGAGTCTGAGAAACTTGGCTGAACTATCTATTCTAGTAGATTGGAAATTGGAAAGATGAAAGCTCTTCCACCCAAAGCAGTAAAACAGTGGAGAGAATCATACTATTATGAAAGGAAGGACCCGTGAGAGAGCTTCGCGGCTGCCTCCTTTATCTTGAGGCATGCTCACACTTAGTTTCAGACAGATGAGAACCATTTTTGCTTTTAACCAATGTTAGAGGAAGATATTCCATGGTCTCTTGATTCCAATCAGCATTTCAGTTTTTAACAATTTCCAGCCGCAAAAAGCTCATGCTGAAAGTCCCATGTTTCTTATTCAACACTTAATTTTATCGATAGTATATTGCTACGGGCTAGAGTTTAAAAACGCCATCCTAGGGCATTCCTACATCCAATGCAGCGATGGAATTGTCTGTCCCTTGAGATATTATGTGTGAGAGAGAGAGTATGTGTGTGTGTGTGTGTGAGTGTGAGTGTGAAAGCACGATTTCTCTCCTTTAAAACCACTTCCAAAGTTCTATCAGGTGCATCTCAAACATCTCCTAACAATTTGTCACAAATGTAACATCAGTGATTTTATAGACACTTTCCTAGTATTTATATCTCCCTGCTATTCCTTGAACAAATGGGTTTCTTAGGTTTACTACCTACTCTCTGCAAGTCTCAAGTGGATTCTTTTAATTTTGATGTATCATATGTGAAAACCAATATTCCCAATTTAATATATTTTAATTATATCTATTCTCAATCTTAGTTTTACCAAACTGATGAGGACTGACATCCAACTATTTATAGAAATCTCTCTATTCCTTTGTCTATTCCAGGTGTTCTTTGGAATGAAATAACTCCACACTCTGTTGACCTTGCTTCTATATTTTTGTATGCTTTTCCAGCTCGTCCTTCTCTACCTAGCCACAAAATTGGAGTTCTCCCGGACTTAGCCCAGGGCCTCTGCTTGTTCTCCCTAGGTGATCTCATCCACTTTCTTGGTTTCCATTGCCACCTAAATGCCTGCAACTGCTAAACCTATATCCCTCAGTCCAGATGTTTTCCTGAGCTTGAGAGTCTTACGTTTGTATACTGAATATTAGCATTTATATATCTCACAGGCATTGAAATTTAACATGCTCTAAGCTAGATTCCTTGTTTCTACCTTTGCCTTCTAAATCTCTCCCTTTAGCTTTTCCTACCTCAATAAATGACACCACCCATGAGTCACAATAGCCAAAAAGTGGTAGCAGCCCCAGTGCTCAGTGTCAGAAGAATGGATAAACAAAATGTGCCATGCATACACACACACACACACACACACACACACACATACACACACATGTGTGTGCACGCACACACGCACACGCACAAGGGCTGTCTGGGAAGTATCCAGCCATGTAAACTGGCTGGATACTTTTTTGTTATATTAACAATGGCTGGATACTTTCTGGACAGCCCTCGTATGTGTGTATATATTTACACACACACACACACACGCACAATGGAATATTTTTTGGCCTTGAAAAGGAAGGAACTTCTGATGCATGCTACAACATGGATAAACCTTGAAGACATTACGTTAAATGACATAAACCAGTCACAAAAGGACACATACTGGATGATCACACTTATATGAAGTACCTAGAGTAGTAAAATACATAGAAGCAGAAAGTAGGATGGTGGTTTTTAGGGGAGGAGGGGGAGTTAGTGTTTAATGGGTGCAGAGGTTCAGTTTGGGAAGATGGAACAAAGATCTAGAGATGGATGGTGGTGGCGGTTGCCCAACAATGTGCATGTGCTTAATGCCTCTGAACCGTATGCTTAAAAATGGTTCAGATGATACATTTTATGTCATGTATATTTCACTACAATCAAAAAAAGACAAGAAAAAGTAAGGGGACATGTTACCAGAGGCCATGGAAAACAATCGGCCAAATCTAGAACGTGGAACATGTTACAGGGCAAATGACGGAGTTTCTCTAAAAAATCAAAAGCGTGGAAAAAGGGGAGAAGGAGGCAGGGGTTGTTATGGAATAGAGGAGATCTAAGAGACAACAACAGATAACTTTAAAAAAATAAATGAACGACAGCACATTGCACCAATACTCTTAATCCAGGAACCTAGAAGTCATGTTTGAATCTTCTTGTGCTGTGTAGCCATGTATGTTTGCACATGTACTCTGCTTACAGGAAATCAGTCGCCTGGGTCCTGACTGAGAAGCGAGAAAGCTCCAAAGGAGTTGGATAAAGGAGACATTTTTATGTTTTAGAGTTGCAAGGAAGGCTTGACAAAGAATGTGGGGCCTTGCTAAGGGTAATGTAGAATTAGCTAAGAAGCGGTTGCTGGAAGTAAGATTCTAGATGCACGTTGCCCGGATGCAGTGGGAGCGGCACGGTGCGTGAGTGGTGGGACGCACGGGGGCTGCGGGGACGCACCTGCGCTGGGCCAGTCAGCTTGCGCTCTGGAAGGGTGTGCGCCACACCCCGCTGCGTTGGAGGCACACTGTGTTTTGTAGGTAAGTCAATGAGCGTACACATTTTGTGATATGAGAAAGTCAAAAAGAAATTCGATCAGATCTAATTACTGGAGGCTTCTGGAAAGTAGGAGTCAGTTAATTAAGGGAGAGGCAGAACTGAATAAATTGATGATTATGAAAGGATGGGTCTTACAGGGAAACCAGTGACTTCTTTAATCAATTTTGCACTTGAGGGAGAAGGGCGGGAGGAGAAGGAACATTTCAGGAGACATCTTATCTTCTGAGGCTATTTCATAGGTGCCAGCCAGATAAGCATCTGTGGGGATGTTGCCTAGAGACACACATAGCATATGTTTGATGGATGGAAAACCTGAATTGAAATGCAGTGGAACCCGATTCTGAGAATTAGCGTTTCTTAGCAGATAAAGGGGGAGCTTATTCTTAGACACGTTCACAACATTTTCCTACGTTGCAATGGAAAAAAAAAAGCTCTCAGCTATGGTGTGACAGAGCATCAGCCTTGGTTAAATTGATTGCAACTCCTTTCCTTCTGTGTTCTTCTTCTTCTTCTTCTTCTTTTTTTTTTTAAAAAGCCTCCCCCCCTGTGATAGGTTATTGCTTTCCATTCTCCTTTGTTTCTGTGAGTAGAAAGTTTTGCCTAAATTTATCAGTCAGGGCCCCAGCAGAAAACAGGTGACATACTCCAATTGAGTATTACAGAGAGAGTTTATTGAGGGGTTATCAGCAAGGCACAGAAGCAATAGTGCAGTGCGTGGTGGCTGGTAACCGCAGGTGCTGCAGCCTGCCTTGGGCCTAAGCAGAGAAGAAGGGGGTAGTTACTGGATCCCAGGGATGGTGAGGGCTGTTTGGAGAGAGCCGTGGCCTTCACCGAGGGACACAGCCAGCCTAAGGCCAGCCCATGGGGAATCTCACGCTGCTCTCCTGGGAACCCAAGCAGAAGCCTGGTGGCAAGGGAGCCATGCAGAATTCCATACCAGTCAGCCTCCCTGGGCACAGAGCATGGAGAAGAATAGTGGTTGTTCAGTCTGGAGCAGGAAACGGAATATCCTTACTGGGTTTCCATGTAGAGCTCTCGCCATCTCCACGTGTATCCTGAGTACAGCTTGTTTTTCCCCTTTATTTTGGTTCTATCCTATTATGTGCACTTATTTATCTGTTTGAATTTTCAGAACGAAGTCTCTTGTATAGATAGGTCAGGCCTAGCTCACCCCGAGCTATGAATCCTCTATCGGCACCTCTCAGCATGTAATGTGTTCAGGAATAACTGGTTCCTAAGGCGGATTCTGATTCGGCAGGTCTGGGAAGAGTCTTCATGTGTAATACACACGCCTCCGAGTACTACTCATGCAGCTGGTCCATGGACCTAATTTGGGGAGTAAGGCCCTGAGCCACTGGAAATGGTCTTTATCTGCCCCAGACGAGTTAGGGGAGGGGGTGGGAGGGTCCACCTTTCTGCTGCGTGGCCTGCCATCTGCTGCGTCATCATTTCTTGGCTTTGCGAGTGCCTCCCAGGATGCAAGTGTACCAGGTACTTCTCCAAGCCTCAACATGTCTGCCTTCTGTATGCTGTTTCCTGCTGCTCTTCTTCCTGCACTTGTGAGGAAATGGGGACATCAAGTGACTATGATTATCTTCTGAGAATGGTGCCCTATTGAATCCTGCTATCTGCCTCGTTGTTGCTGTCGTTTGTTTGAACACAATTCAGGTGGATGTTTACCTGAGCCAAATAAGCTGATGATGTTTTGGTGATTGGATCTGCGAGTTGCAGGAAATGTGGAGTCTGGAATCTTAGAGTAAGCTTCCCTTTAATGGGGCAAGGTATTGTAGACTAAAAGTTTGGAGCATGTTAACATATCCTTGGCTCTATTGTTCAATGGGATTTTAGCAAAATTTATAAACAGCACTTTTAAAATAAGTGACCAGTTTACTAGATGCTTAAGCCTCTACAAATTGTGCGGAAAGTATATGGAAGGGAGGAGGCACTTGTTCCTCTGAACTTTATATCAGACACTAAGCTGCGGCAGAGTTCTGAAAGCTCGGACCTGGGGACGGTACCAGCAGGATATGAGGGAGGATGACTCTGGGATGACTATGGACGCCCCTGGGACATTGCATTCATAGACTGAGACAGCGATGAGGCCAGCAAAGTTAAACATATGGGAAGTTAAGGAAGAGAAGGGGAGCATAAAGGATACTTCTGTGTCATAATCAACTGAAAAGGCAGCAACATTTAAGACAATAGCTATTTTAATGTAAATAATATAAAAATACTGTTTGCAGAGTGCTTGCAATATGGCCATTTCTCTACGCATATTCTTTCAGATCATCACACCTTCTGTGAAGAACAGCATAACAATGGAGAGCACTGACTCTAAATGAGATTCCTGATTCAAATCTGGTGCGCACCTGTTCCTGGAAGCATGGCCTCGTGAAGCCCTTAACCTCCCTGAGCTACATGTTTTCTGTTTTTTGTTTTTTTTTTTTAAGACATGGGGTTTCACTGTGTTGCCCAGGCTGGAGTGCAATGGCAATTCAAAGGTGCAATCATAGCTCACTGCAGTCTCAAACTCCTGGGCTCAGGCAATCCTCCTGCCTCTGCCTCCCAAGGAGCTGGGACTACAGGTGTGTCCTGGCCACCATGCCCGGCTAGCATGGCATGTTCTTTATGCGTTGAAATGGAAATGAAATAGTAACAACCTCCTAGGGTGGTCTTGAATAATAAAGGACTTTAGAAGTGAAAGTTACTAAGAACAATGCCAGAATATGCCAATTTCTCAATCAGTGCTAACAATAATTATTATTGTCTAATCAAGGTCTACTTCCTGCATAAATGTGAGTTTTTTTCTTGAAGCCCTGTTGTCTTCTCTAGCCCGGGGAAACTATAGTTCACAGAGGGATGACTGAGTTACTTATGGTGTGGGAGGGCGGCCTTAAGAAATAGCCACAGGACATTCCTCCTTTATGTTCTTGGCATAATAAGCATCTGTCTGGAGAACAATATGGGAAACCTAATTGGGGATGTAGAACACTGTGGTCATGACTCTTCAGTGACTCTGAGGAGAGAAAGGAGGCGTCGTTAAGGTGAAGGAAATCCATGTTTCCAGTGGTAGATCAGGGCTCTCAGAGTTTGGCACAGGTCTCCCTGGGGATTGAAAAGAAATTAAACCCCCTTAAGGAACCATTTGCCCTTGAGTCTGGAAGGTATTTCAGGTGAGTTCTGAGAGACTCAAAAGGTAATTATGACTGAGTATCCAGGGCGGCATCAAGTATTGGCTAAATCCGTACAAGCATATTATTTAATCCGCTCTCGCTCTTCTGTGGCAGCTGAGTGTTGTCTCATAATCCCCCATCAGTGAGGAGACGATGGGCCTAGAATTCCTAAGTGGCTCGCTGTTCAAGGGCAAATAGCGAATCAGAAAGGGAACCATCGCTTGACTCCCTAGCCAGCGTCCACACCGTCTATTAACTCCGGGAGCCAGGCTACGCAGCGTGGAGGAACGCCGTTTGTGGAAAAGAAACTCATTTCAAAACGATGCTTGAGGAAAGGTAGCGGTGAGCACGCAGGGAGGACCGGGGGCCCGGAGGAGTCCCATTGCACAGCTGCGAGGCTGGGAGCACGGGGCATCATCCGCCTGAATCTCTTCATCTCGCCGATGAAGGACAAAGGGTCTAGACCCCAAGGTCACCGGCAGCTGGTGTCAGCGCTGAGGCAAGAGCGCCTTCCTGGACGAGCCTTCCTTCCACTCCACGGCTCTCCCCAAACGTGCAGTTGCTTCACCTGGGCAGGAGAGGCTGGGAGTGTGTCTGCGGCCGTCTTTCCGCAGTAAATAGTTAAACTGGGAAAAATCACACTTTTTAAATTGAAGTCATGTATTGATGCTAAGACACTGTTTGGTGAACATATGCAGAGAACATTAATGGATATTGTATGTGACTAAAGCTCCCCCTTAGTGACTCCTGCGTCACAACATAAACACACACGGTCCAATAAAACATGACTCTGTCTTAATAACATTATGGATAAATGATTAAGGGCTTTCTCTTTCTTCTGCAGCAATTTCACTAGCTTTGTTTTTTTAAAAAAGATCAAACCTTTCTTAGGACGGTAATTAAAAGTAAAAGAATGTACAGCAGTTTTTTAACCATAATCCTCGGGAGATTAATAAGGAATTGTCAAAACTCAGACTAAAGCCTATGCTCTGTTTGCTAAGGGGCCCTTGAGAGTGGCTTTCAAGAAGGCCTCAGCCTCTGTGACTGCCCACGTGTCTTGCCGGCTGTGGCTGGGGTCTGGCCGTGGGGAACGTGCCCGGATGTCTCCCCTGCCGAGCTTGTCAGGACGTCGGTGGGCAACGCGGAGGCCAGGGAGGGGTCTCGTTTTCCTGCATCAGCCGTGCCCACCGCGGGCCTGGGCGATTCGAGGCCTCCACAAATGCTTGCTGGATGAGCGACTGCACTCCAAGCCGCCCCCTTTAACTCCAAGGCAGAGCCGTGGTTTGAATTTCTTACCGAGTCGGCCTAGAGATCTGCTCAGCGCCGGGACACACTGTGAATAACTGTACCGAGAGACAGAAGGACCGAGTTTAATGAACAAGGGCTCTTGTGTCAGCCAGACCTATATTTTAGTGATGGCTTTGCGTCTTAATGTCTTGGGCAAGTTACTTTGTCACTTTAACCCTCATTTCTTTGAAAATGATAATACCCACTTTCCTGGGGCTGGTTTGAGGTCTACAATAAACATGGAAAACGACCTAACTCAGGGTCTAGGAGGTTGTCCTTATTCACTTCTGCTTGACACAGGATGGAATCCTTAGAGAGGAGAGTCACCTGATCATGCACCAGCTATTGAGTTTGATTTATCCATTGTTCTGCTATATTTGCATAATCATTGAGGATCTGCCTGGTCTCTGTAGCTCAGCATATCCTCTTTGTTCTCATGTAAAATTCGTTTTTAGGCCAAAGAGTCTCTGTGGCTGCTCTCTCCTTACCGGCCTCCTCAGTGTGGTTTCAGCCAATTCTCCCAGTGCCCTGTCCTGTCCTGCTAACCCTGCCAGAGAGAGTCCCCAGGACAAATGTCCATCCTGTGAGCAAAGGCAAGGCTCCCTGTAGATCTCCTCTAGCCTGGCAAGTTTCACTGTAATATTTTTTTCTGTCTTCTAGATCCATTCAGTCTCCAAAAACAACTTCACATCATCTGTTTGCCTTCTCATCTCATTGAATCATGAAGTTGTTCTCAAACCTTCTCTGTTGGGAGCTATGCACAGGTGAGGTCTGTCAAAGACCAACACCAATCTGCACTGCTCAGGGCTTCCTGCACTGATGGTCACGTAGCACTTAGCACCTCCATGGTGCTTCTACCATCGGAGCTTTCTGTAGATACTAGTCAAGTTCTTATAACACTCAAAGGCAGGTAAATGTTATTATCCTTTTGCGGTGTGGGGAAACTGAGGAATCCTTTTGCAGTGTGGGGAAACAAATGCTTATTCCAGGTCATAGCAGCAGCTATTATGGTCAAGGAACAGCCCGTTCCCTATCTGAGTTCTGATAACTCAAAGCAGTAGATCTGGCTTTCAGTTTCTCTGAAGTCTTTCAGGTTGGCACCATTGGTTTCTTCCTCTTTGGATGTTAACCAGTCCTGTACCTAACCTTTTGGGGCCTGCTTTTTAGAAGGTCTCTCATAGACCATCCTTTGGATATCATCACTTATAAAAGAACATTGGGCTGGATGGAGAGAGTGGTCTGACTCAATGATGACAATTATAATTTTGTATTTTTACTACCCCAGTTATTTAAGACATTTTTCAGGCAAGATGATGGTTGTGTTTTCCCTTGCATTTGGAATACTCTCTGATATTACAACGGGATTGAAGTGAAGTTGAAAGGAACCCCTGCTGTAGAATGCAGACATTTAGGCAAAGGCCATCGACCTTGGTAGGAAAGTGCACGATGGCATGGAAAGAGCCGGATGCGTCAAATGGTCTGGAATTTGAACCTTTCTTACTAGGAGTATAACTTGCATAGGTTTCATCCTCTCTCAGAGTTTGTTTCTTACCTGTATAATGAGGCCAAAAGCGTAATACCTACCTTGGAAAGCTATAGTGAAGATTCTACTAATGTTTAACCCTGTATTGACTTCTAACAGATACTTTAAAAAGGTTTTTCCCTTTCCTTCCTTCGTTAATTTAACCTTGAGGACAGACCTCTGTGTCCTCTCAACAGATCTTACAGATGGAACACAAAGGACAAATGCCCAATTAGTCCATGTCCCCGAATGATGCATGTTCCTGAATGTGTCTGATTTCTCTTTGTCATTAACGGGACCCATTTCTGAAACTGCAGACTGCCAGCAATTTGAAGATGACAGACATGAACTTGCTCATTATCCTAATAGGTCCATTTTTAGTATATGAAAACTGAGACCCAATCTTGCCTCGGGGCACAAGGAAGTGAGCAGTTTGGTTCCTGAATAAGAATGTGACATTTATACATTTGTGTTCGTCCTTTGCAGGCCGGTGACCAGTTTCATATCAATGACGAGGGAAGACAAGGACAAGGGAGGAAAGGCTGCCTGTGGGTGCAGTCACCCTCTGCCTCATTAATGGGCCATCTCTGCTGCTAATTTGTCACTCTCTTTCTTTCATGTTTTTATAGGACAATTTTTAAAGTTTCAGATTTTTTAAATGACATATACATACATTCATGTAAACTCACACATCATAAGCCTTTAGGTCAACAGAGTTTTAGCAAAAATAGCAACCGTGTGTAACTGAAACCCTGATCAAGCAACAAAACAGCACCAGCCCCACCGTCCTCCCGGTGCCCTCCCAGTCACCACTAACCACCAGGAGAACCACTAACTTGAATGATTAATGTGACGGCTTTTAATTTTCTATGAAGGAATCATACAGAGCAAACTTTTTGTGGATATGGCTTCTTTTACTCGATATTATGGCCTTTGTGAAAATCTGTTCATGTTGTTGAGAGTAGCTGTAGATTATTCATTATCATTGAAAAATAGTATTCCATTGTGTGAATGTATCACCATGTATTTATCCATTCTACTGTCGATGGCCATTTGGGTAGTTTCCAGTTTGGGGCTATTTTGAATCAGACTGCTATGAACATTCTTGTGGACATCTTATGACTCATATATACATATATTAGATCTATACGAATGAGTGGAATTTCTGGCTTATCGTGGGTGCAAGTGCTGAACTTTTGTAGCTACTGCCAACGAGCTCTCCAAAGCTGGGTCTTCACGTTTTTAAAGGAGAAGGTTATACTAGTGGTAACATAGTGAAAGGATTCCAAACCAGTTTGCATCAGGAATCAACTTCTACTTACAAATGGAATCATCTTCCTCCAGCTGTAGTTTCTGCACCATTCCCAAGTGGAATTTCCATATCCAAATTCCATCACAATGGTTGCCCTTACTCAGTGGTAATTCTCTCTTATCCTACATTCCTGAAGGCAAAACATTTTCCATGGAGGTACCAACCTTTCTCTCGATGTCAAAGCCTAAGCTTGTTCATTTTTATGGAACAATAAAAGCCCACTTTTAAATACTGACCAGCAGGGGATTAGGGTATCAGTGGAAGAATTCTGTGTGTGTGCAGTTTCTAAGCTATCTTTATCCTGCTTGTTCTGTTCTGGAAATGTATTACTAGGAGCTGTCACTTGTTTTAAATGTTTTAATGAATGATATTTAGTTGCCTAAGGCTTTTTTTTCCCCAGCAAAGTACATGGATTTTTTTTTAACGCAGAGTGAGATGGAAAATAATAGGCATTCTGCCTTAACAAAAGCATCACCAAATGCCAGCTAACTGACCTCATTTCTGTTTCCAGTGCAGTGAAATTTCATTTTCATCATCATCTTTGTTAACTAATTTTTATTATCTGCCCATAAAGCACTAAGGGGTTTATAGGAGAGTGTGGTGTAATGGAACATGTGTTAGAATTATTAGAATCAGTTGCCTAAGAATAAGTCCTGACTGTCATTTACTAGTTTGGCATCCTTGGGACAATCACTTAGCTTCATTCACCTCAGCGTCCACAATTTTGTGAAGGAAGGGCTAGGTTCCGTGACGTGTAAAAGCCTATCCAGCTTTAAAAATCTTTTGTTTTAAATTTTAAGCGGTTAGGATATGTCGATTAAAGAGCACATGGTCCAGTTTTCCTTTTAATGAAATATATGATTCTCTTCCCTTACCCTCATAGCTTAGGAAGATAGATGCCTGCGCTTTCCGAGTTCAGTGAGCTTTTTCATGGGCCTTCTCAGATAAACAAAATGAGAATGCTTCTCCTAAGTAGATTATGGACAATAATAAGAATCCTCCCAATTCCCAGTGTTAGTTTCCTTGGGATTTCTCTATTTCTTTGTTTAGCAAAGGGAGAAGTGCAGCACAGGAGGGGAAAGTCTACTAGGCAGCTATTAATATATTGGCAAAATATTGAATTCCCCAGACTTCAAATATCCTCTTAGTTTTTATTTTTAATATTAATACTAATATTAATGTTATTCGTTTGGAAAATCCATTAAGCACCAGCTATATTTCAGGCACTTATAATAAGAAATAAGTTAACAGAAGCCTTCACAATTAATGAAAGCCTGTGGCTGTCTCTTATGTCTAAGATCACAGCTGATCTGATTTTTATGTGATTTCCCTTTTTAAAATAAGAAGATAGGATATGTTCATTATAGAAAATTTCAGACCTGATTTTTTCTTAACAGCCTGTGCAGATCATAAAATATAAGCTAGAACTTTAAAGAAAGATTATATATTGATTTATTCTTTTTTGCCTGCCTGTTTTCCCTGGAATATAATTATATTAAAAAGCTGGTAAGAATGATGCTTTTGGAGAAAAAAGAGAGTACATAAAAATCAGCTTTGGAGTTTCTTCAACATTATACTTTGTGTTTAATTTTTAATTATAGCAATACAAGAAATTATAGCCAGTGTGTTGAGAATTAGTGTTGCTTAATGGGAATGTATATTCTTCCCTGGTAGTATATGTATTATTCATAGAAGAGATGGTCTTTCGTGGAAGGGCAGCTGGTCATTTAAGAGAGAGCCTCCCGAACTGGAGTGGCTGCTAACGGTGGTTTTGATTTGCTGCCTGAAGTGCACTAACGGGCTCATTTCACATTAAGAGAAGATGATCTGGGTTCCTTCACGACCTCTTGGAACCTAAATCACAGACTGGGTCATTCAGGAGGTTTGGATGAGCAGACAGCCAGTCAGCAACAGGTCAGGGGAGAAGCCTCCTCACCTTCATTTCCTCATGGTCTGCCCAGCCATATTAATGTCCTTGTCCTGAGGCAGATGGAGCGAAGGAAGGGAGGCGAGTTTATTACAGGAGATTATAAACAGTGGTATTGTTTACCTTGTCCCTCTGCTTTCTACCTTCATTTTCTCTTCTGGACTCCTCGTGTTTCTCCTTGCTTCCTTCTTCCCACCCAGCATTCACCGCACTGGCTGCCACACCCCTGATGCCGTAGAGCGAGAAGTCGCATTATCACTGTGTAGAGAGGCTGCTGTGAGCAAAGCAATGTGATGGCTCAGAGGATCTGGAGAAGTGAACAGTCCCAAATAAGAATTTGGCTAACATGCGGGCTCTGCTAAGCATTAGGCACTCTATTGTTTTATCTGATCTGTATGACAGTCCTTTGATATAGGTACTTCCACCGCTATGATCTGTTTCTATTCACAACACTTCCAACACCAAATGTGGGGGCGTTTCCACACCAAAAATCAGTTCTCCAACTCTCTGGACACTGAGTGGTCAGTGATTCAATCAATTCTGGCACTGACTTCCTGGAGTTGGCATCACATCCCACGGGTTCCCACAAGACTGCCCCCACCTCAGACACCAACGGCAAGTCTGAGCCACCCATACTTCCGACCGATGAGCTGTGAAGTTGAGGGTGGGAGGATTTCCTACGAGCTCATCCTCAGGTTTGATAATTATCTGCAATAGCTCATAGAACTCAAGAAAACCCTTGACTTACATTTACCAGTTTGTTATAAAGGATACAACTCAGGAATAGGCAAAGGGAAGAGATGGATGGGGCAAAGCATGGGCTCAGGTGTGAGGAACCCGCATGCCCTCCCCTGGGCATGCACCCTCCCACACCTCAACGTTTGCCAGCCCCAAAGTTCTCTGAACCCTGTGCTTTAGGGGCGTTATGAGGTTCCATTCCACAGGCGTGGTTGATTAAATCATTGACCATGGGTGATTGATTGGCTTAATCTCCAGTCCTCTTCCCTTACTGGAGGTCAGGGGTGGGGCTGAAGTTCCAACCTCTAATCACCTGTTTGGTTCTTGTGGCAACCAGCCCCGATCCTGAAGCAATCTAGGTACTCCTCTAGAGTGACTCCATTAGCATAAACTCAGGAATGGTGGAAAGGGCCTTATTATGAATAACAAAAGATGCTCCTGTCGCCCCTGTCACTCAGGAAGTTCCAAGGGTTTTATAAGCTCTATGCCAGGAACAAAGGGGACAAAGACCAAAGATATACTTCTTATTATATCACAATATCACAGCAGTATTATAGCCACTTTCAGATGAGGAAACTGATGCTTAGGTTCATTAAATGAGTTATGTAGAGACATACGGCTGGTAGATAATGAGACTGGGGTTTAAACCAGGTTCTAACCCCAGAGACAAAAGTTCTGACCTCAGAGTGTTCATGAAAGCTGTAATCATCAGGTTGAATCCCTATTGAGAAAGTTTTGTATGAAATAAGGTGGAGGCATTTGGCAGTTGGGGAAAAAATAATAAGGGGACTGACTATACCTAGAAAATATTGCAACATCTTCCCAGCAGTGGTGATAATGAGAGAAATCATAGTTATGAGTAAAAAGGATGGGAGTTTTTTTAAGACTGGGGAAGAAATGAGGGAACCACTTAAGATCTTTCTATGGGTTGCTCTAAATAGGAATTTTATCTTAGTCTATTTGGGCTGCTATAACAAAATACCATATACTGGGTAGCTTATCAACAATAGAAATTTATTTCCCAGAGTTCTGGAGGTTGGGAAGTTCAGGATCAAGGTGACAACAGATTCAGTGTTTGGTAAGGGCCCTCTTCCTGGTTCATAGGTGGTGCCTTCTCCTTGTGCCCTCACATAGTAGAAGGGGCAAAGCAGCTCCCTGGGGCCTCTTTTATAAGGGCACTAATTCCATTCTTGAGTGCTCTACCCCCATGACCTAATCACGTCCCAAAGGCCCCAACTCCTAACACCATCATATTGGTGATTGGTTTCAACATGTGAAGTTTGTGGAACACAAACTTTCAGACCATAGCGTTCTACCTCTGCCCCCTAAATATCCTTCTTACAGGGAAAATGCATTCATTCTATCCCAATAGCCCCAAAAGTCTTAACTCATTTTAGCAGCAATGTAAAGTTTAAGTCCAGAGTCTCATCTAAATATTTTCTAAATCAGATATGGGTGAGAGTCAAAGAATGATTCATCCTGAGGCAAATTTCTCTGCAGCTACGAACCTGTGAAATCAAACACGTTATGTGTTTCCAAAACATAATGGTGGGACAGGTATAGCACAAACATTTCTATTCCAAAAGAGAGAAATAGGAAAGAAGAAAGGGGTAACAGGTTTCAAGCAAGCCATAATCCAACAGGGCAAACAACACTAAATCTTAAATCTCCGGAATGATCTCCTAGGACTTGTAGTCCTGCCTTCTGGAAATACTGCAACTGAAGCTGGATCCCTGAAGCTCCTGGCAGCCTTATCCCCTGGCTTTGCTGACCCATGGAATGTCACTCATGGGTCCAGCATTGCTTGCCTGGGACTCTCCCAGGCTGGAACTGCAAGCCAATGACTCTACTGGTCTGGAGTTGCAGGGCTGGCCCTGCCTCCACGGCTCCAATGGGCCTTGCCCTAGTGGGGACTCTCTGAGGTGGCCCTACCATTACAGTGGCCATCTGCCTGGGTTGTGATCCCAAGGCCCTAGGTGGCTCCATCCTTGAAATCTGTCTAGGTGGAGGTAGCCATGCCTCCACAGCTTGTGCTCCATACCAGCAGAGATGGCACCACACTAACTGTGCCAATGTTTACCAACTTGTACCCTCCAGAGGGATGGCCACAATGTCTGCCTGCCCGGGCACCTGGGCCCAGTGGAAATACACCTGGGGCCATCAGGGTATACTACACTGGAATGCAGGGAATAGAACCTTGAAAACATTCTGCCCTCCAGGCCCTTGCACTCTGGGCCTGTGATGGGGGGAACAGTCTCAAAGATCTTTGAAATGGCTTTGGGGCCATTCTTTCATTATCTTGATGAACCAGCAGCAGGCTTTCATTGAGCTAGCAGATCCTTACCAATCTCCTTATCAAAAGGCTGCTTGGCTATACCCTTGTTCTCTCCTGGAAAAGCTTTCTCATCATTTTTTCCAATATGGATAGGCTGAGAATTTTCCAAATTTTTAAGTTCTGCTTCCCTGTTAACAATTCCATCTTTACGTTATTTTCTCTTCTTGCATTTTACTATTAGCACTCAAGAGAAGCCAAGCCACTCATTCAATACTGTTTAGAAATAGCTTCTGCTAAATATCCAATTTCAACACTCACAACTCACTTCTACCTTCCACAAAACACTAGAATGTGAACACAATTCAGCCAAGTTCTGTGCCACTTTATGACAAGGATTGTCTTTCTTCCAGTTTCCACATGTTCTCAGTTTCTCTCTACAACTTCATCAGAATGGCCTTTACCATCCATATTTCTACCAACATTCTGTTCATGATCACTCACGTATTCTCCAAGATCAGGGCTTTCTCTACAGCTCACCTCCTCTTCTTCTGAGCCTTCACCAGAATCCCCTTAACAGTCCATTACAGCAATGTAGGCTTTTTTTTTTTCCTTTTATCAGGGACCTTGAAACTCTTCCAGCCCCTGCTTGTTACCCAGTTCCAAAGCCACTTCCACATTTTTAGGTATTTGTTACAACAGCACCCCCACTTTTCAGTACCAATTTTCTGTTCTTAGTCTGTTTTCTGCTATAATAGAGTACCATACAAAAAATGGCTTATAAACTATAGAAGTTTATTTCTCATGGTTCTGGAGACTGGGAAGTTCAAGTTCAAGTTGCCAGCAGGTTTGGTGTCTGGTGAGAGCCCATTTCCTGGTTCATAGATGGTGCCTTCTCACTGTGTCCTCATGTGTGGAAGGGGCAAGGCCGATCTCTGGGGCCTTTTTTATAAGAACACTGATCCCTTTCATGAGCACTTTGCCCTCATGGCCTAATCACCTCCCAAAGGCCCACGCCCAATACCATCACACTGATGGTTGGGTTTCAACTTATGAAGTTTCAGGGATATAAACATGTAAACCACAGCAGTTATCTATTAGAAGTTAGCTTTGTAGTACTTGAGTTGTTCAATTAGGCTTCGGTTTTCTGGGATGCATGCATCTGAATGACCTCCAAATTTCCTTTAAAAGCTAGTGTCCAAAAAGTGTCTTAGAAGTGTGAAATTTCCTGCTGTGGTCTTATTAGGGGATTGGTCTTTAAGAAGCAACAGGATTAACACATTGAGCTTTGTTGATTCTCAAGATTGTTTGAGTTACTTGGGGTCCTTTGTGGTTCTATATGAATTTTAAGATTTTTTAAATGTTTTTGCAAAAAATGCCATTGGGATTTTGATAGGGATTCCATTCATTCTGTAGATTGCTTTGGATAGTATGGACATTTTAACAATATTAAATCTTTCAATTCACAAACATGGGATGTCTTTCTATTTTGACATCAAAATGTTATAAATCTATAGTAATCAAAACAGTATGGTACTGGTATAAAGACAGACATATAGACCAATGGAACAGAATAGATTCTAAGCCTAGAAATAAACCCACACAAATGTGGTAAAAATATCTGCAACAGGTTGCCAAAACTACACAACGGGGAAAAGATAATTTCTTCATCAAAGGGCTTTGGGAAACTGGACATCTACATTCAAAAGAATAAAATTAGATGCTTATCTTACACCATATACAAAAATCAACTCAAAATGGATTAAAGTTTTAAACGTAAGACCTGAAACTATAAAACTACTAGAAGAAAACACAGGGAAAAAGCTTTATAACGCTGATCCTGGCAATGATGTCAGGCAGCAAAAGCAAAAATAAACAAATGGGACTACATCAAACTAAAAAGCAAACTAAAACAGTCAACAGTGTGAAAAGGCAACCTATGGAATGGGAGAAAATATTCACAAACAATAGATCTGATAAGAGGCTAATATTAAAAATATACAGTAAACTCTTACAACTCAATAGCAAAAAAAAAAAAAAAAAATAGAAAAAAACTCAAATAACCAAATTAAAAAATGAGTAAAGGACTTGAATAGACATTTCTCCAAAGAAAACATAAATATGGCTAATGGATATATGAAAGATGCTCAACATTACTAATCATCAGGGAAATACAAATCAAAACTACATTAAGATATCGCCTCACCCCTGTTAGGATAGCCATTATAAAAATAAAACAAAACAAACAAGAAAGAAAAAATAATAAGTGTTGGTGAGAATGTGGAGTCCTTGTGCATTGTTGATGAAAATGTAAAATGGTGCAACTGCTATGGAAAACAGCATGGAAGTTCCTCAAAAAATTAAAAATAGAACTAACATTTGATCCTGAAATCCTACTTCTGGCTATTTATCCAAATGAATTGAAAACAGTATCTTGAAGAGATATTCACCCTCCCAATAGCATTCACAATAGCCAAGATATGGACTCAACCTTAGTGTCCATCAATGGATGAGTGAATAAACAAAATGTGGTGTGCATACACTATGGAATATTATACAGTCAAAAAGAAGGAAATCCAGTTATGTGTTATATCATGGATAAATCTTGAGGGCGTTATACTAAGCGAAGCAAGTCAGTCACAGAGGTCAAATACTACATGCTTCGACTTACATAAGGTATCTAAAGTAGTCAAACTCGTAGAAGCAGAAAGCAAAATTGTGGTTGCCGGGGCTGGAGAAAGGTGTAGAAGGAGAGTTGCTGTTCAATGGGTTTGGAGTTTCAGTCGTGCAAGATGAAATATTTCTAGAAATCTTTTGTACAACACTGTGTGTATGGTTAACAATACTGTACTATACACTTAAAAATTTGTTAAGAAGATACATTACATGTTATGTGGTTCTCATCACAATAAAATAAGCAACACGGAGAATGAAAGTACATATTGAGAATGAAAGGCATAGCAGGAAAGTCTTGGGATTATGTAGCTTTGGCCTGGTCAAGACTAGAATGGGGAACTGGAGGAAGAGGAGCAGTTGGATTATACCCAGGAAGCAATCATGCGCACGGGAAGCCTCTCTTCATTTAAAAAAGTCAGGGTAGGGCGCTAATTAATGGAATGCCATTTGGCATTAACGGACCTGGGTTTGACTCTCGGTTCCTCTAGTTATGAATTGACAATTTCCTTAGCTTCTCTGAGGCTTGGTGTTCTCATCTATACAGTGGAGGGTAATGTCTATCTCATTTGAAAGATTAAATGAGATAAGCTGTGTAGCCATCTCAAATGATAGCAGTGATCATGCATTAATATGAAAGCAGTGCTAGTACATGAGGCTGATGGGATTATCTGAGATGTAGGATTTGCCTGAAAGTTCCCTGAAATTTCCAGCAAGGACATTTCTACAAGGCAGGCTCTCTAAGAAGCCAACGTCAGTATTAGTATTTGTATGTAGATCTGCACCCAAGACATAAACCCCCAACGAACCTTCAGTTACATGCAGAGACCTAACAGCACTCCCGAACTGAAAAGTCATCTGACACATATAATTAAGAAAAAACTGAATTTTCAAAAACAGAGCTCTGTCAGTCATTAATCTGTGGGAAATGATTGAAATTCTGCCTTCTCTTTGTTGATTTTTCTTTTATCTTTTGATGAAACTGCCCACTGTGTCATTTTGAACTCACTCAGGCCCTATTCAGAAGTAGGAGGAGCCCTGGCACAGCCAATCCCGAGGGTGCGTGCAGGGTCTTCTTCTGTGCATTTTCCATTGTCACTTTCTGGGCTCGCTCTTTCACAAAGGGCAAACGTACCACCTCAGAATATTATATCTCCAGACAGTGGTTCTTTTTTTCCTCTTGAGCTACCAAATGATAGGAGTGAGGTTGCCCTAGAATTTTGCAATTCCTCCAGATTGGTAAAATAACAGTTTTAGAGGAATAGGTAGTGGATGATTTCCTTCTTAAATGACTAGATGAAGTCCTGCCTGTGCAGGATTGGTCAAAAATCATTCTTTTGGTGACTCTAAGGTGATGGATGTCACATACAGTATTCTGGCACTGAGGGTTAAAATAAATGTCTTTTGGAACTCTACATGGCATTTGGCAAGGTCTTCCATACTAGCTTTACAGACGTGATGGAAAGGGAAGGCAGAATGCTGGTCCAACTAAGCAGATTCATGTGTGGTTGAAATTTCAAAGTGGATTCTAGTTATATTTTCCATCAATCATTCATTCAGTGAGCCAACAAATATTTATTCAGAGCACCATGTGCCAGACCTTTTCTAGGTAGTTGTCATGCACCAGTAACCAAAGGAGATAAAGTCTCTGCCTTCATGAAGCTTAGAGTCTAATGTCATGCCACAGAGAGCTCTTTCTTCAGTCTTGTCTTGTGTAGCATTTCTGTAACTGACTCCTATACCATTCAAGCACTTGTTTATCCTACAAAGCTACAGCAATAAAGTCGGTGTGGTACCAGCATAAATATAGACGTATAGAAATGGAATAGAATTGAAGTCTAGAAATAAACCCTTATGTTTATAGACAATTCATTTTTGACAAGAGTGCCAAGACAATTAAATGTGAGAAATAATAGTCTCTTTTCAACAAACGGTGCTGGGACAACTGAAAAACTGCGTATCACATGCAAGACAATGAAATTGGACCCTTACCTCATACCACATACAAAAATGAACTCAAAATGAATGAAATATCTAAATGTAAGAGCTAAAAATATGAAACTATAAGAAGAAAATATAGGTATAAATCTCTGTGATATGGAATTAGGGAATGAGCTTTAAATATGATACCAAAAGCAAAATACGATACCAAAAGCAAAAGCAACAAAAGAAAAGTAGATAAATTGGACTTCATCAAAGTCTGTAACTTTTGTGCTTCAGAGAATATCATCAGGAAAGTAAAAATACAATGCATGGAATGGGAGAAAATATCTGTAAATCATGTATCTGTTAAGGGGCTTGTAATAATAATATATAAAGAACTCTTACAACTCAATAATAAAGAGACAAACAATACAATTAAACATTGGGCAAAGATTTGGACAGACATTTCTCCAAGGAAGATATACAAGTGGCCAATAAGCACATGAAAAGATGATCACCATCATTAGTCATCAGAAAATGCAAATGAAAACCACAATGTGGTACCACTTCACAGCCATTAGGGTGGCTACAATCAAAAGGACAAACAATAATAAGTGTTGTGGAGGATGTGGGGAAATTGGAACGCTTGTACATTGCTGGTGGGAATGTAAAATGGTTCAGCTGATGTGGAAAGTGATTTGGCATTTCTTCCAAAAGTTAAACATAGAGATACCATATGGCCCAGCCATTTCACTTTCAGGTACATACCCAAGAGAATTGAAAATGTCTGTCCACACAAAAAACTTACACAACTTACAGCAGCGTGATTCACAATATTCAAAAAATTGAAACGAGTATCCATCAACTGATGAATTAACAAACAAATTGTGTTATATCTGTACCATGTAGTATTATTTGGCCACAGAAATGAAGTACTGAAACATGCTACAACATGGATGAATCTTAAAAGATGATAGCATTAAGTGAAAGAAATCAGACACAAGTGATTCTGGTCACATGAGATGTCCATGATAGACAAACATACACAGGTTAAAAGTGGATTAGTGGTTGCTAGAGGATGGAGGGAGGGAAGATGGGGACTGCTAATGGGAATGTTTTATTTTTGGGGAGAGGAAAATGTTCTAGAATTAGAGAATAGTGACAGTGGCACAACTTTATGAATATTTTAAAAACCACTGAATTGTACATTTTAAAAGAATGAATTTTGTGGTATGTAAATTATGTCTCAATAAAAAAAGACATGTTTATCATAATTATAGGTTACAGGAAACTAGCAAAGGGAGTGTTTGCATTGGATGGCAAAGATGGCAGTCAGTACTCAGAGGAATCTTGACAAAGTGGAAAGACGGGCTGAATCTGACAAGGTGAAATTTAGTAGGAATAAACATAGAATCCTAAAACTGCATTCAAAAGAAAAAACTAATAACAGCCCTATAAAAAATAATTCCAGGCTTTAGTTCACAGGCAGCCTGATGTGAGTCAACAGAATGTCACATTCTAAAAGGTTAATGCGACGTTTGCAGCATTAATAGAAGTATAGTTACTCCAAAGAGGAATTAACATCAGTTTTTGAGAGTTCATCAAGTGACACCCAGAATTTTGAGGTCAGTTCTGGTTGCTGTGTTTCAGGAAGCATCTAGTTCAGTAGGTGAACCCAGTCCAAACACATACTATATTTGGCTTCTGCAAAGTCTGTTTTCTCATCTGAAGGCACTTTGGTAGGGCAAGGCCTTTCCTTCCACCAGCCCCATTATCCCTCCATTATCAAGCAGGACAGGACTCACACATGCACACTACACCTGCTTTTTATAAATATCTGAGCTCACTGTTCCTCCCCTCCCCAGTCTAGGAAACAAAGGCCTGTAAAAAGAATGGCGAAGGCATCCCAAGGCATGATAAAAGGCGGAAATAATTGAACAAATTAGTTATATTGGATCAGAAAAAGATCTGGGAGCCATGGGAGCTGACTTCAAATATTTGAAGGTTTTCATACAGGTGTGGGAAAGGAAAAATGAGTATCAGGAGGGATTTATGCATTGAAGTTTCAGAGAAGGAGATGCTTTGTCTCCACACAGAGAGTGTTTCAGCAGGGCTCTCCAGGGATGGGTGATCTTCATCCAAAGGTGAGAGTTGGCTGAGGTTCCTTGGCACGAGGTTGATGACTGTTTCGAAGGAGTTTATTATCAGACAGATATTAGGTCTATATGATCTTTGCAATCTTTTCTAGTTTTAAGATTTATTCATGATATTAATTATCTGCCAAGCAATTCTGATGGTTTATTTACCCATTAGACACTCTACCAGGGACTGAAAACATAAGACTATCTCATAGATCTTATCGTGTAGCTCACAGTATAATAAGGATAATCAGAGTACCAACACTGTGGAGTTACTTTGAGGATTAAATGATGTGATGTTTGTAAAGCTATAGGTATGTCTAGCATGTATTATATTCTCCATGTTAGTGATCTTTTCCATAGGGAAGACAGAAACAAAATAAAGGCTGTAAATATCTCTAGTGGATGAACAGAGTGCTGTCATGTGGGTTACTGATTCTCGGGTCTGTGAGGCCCCTCGTTCCAGGGTATTATCACAGGGTGATGGTTGGCTCATAAGGTGAAAGTCGATTGCAGAAATTATAACCGTGTATAAATCATACCTTTCTAACTTGCTGAGAACTTTGTTTGGTATTGTATTGATCATGGTGGCACTGATTGAGGGTGTGTGTGTGTTTTACACATGTGTACGTTCACGCTCACATGAGCAGGGCCAAATTATTAATAATATATGGGCAGCTCATGCTTTTGGTGTCAGAAGTGAAGAGGATGCCCTATTTTATTAATCAAAGTAAAAGCTTTGCTCAACTACTGACTGATAACACCCCTAGAAACGGTGACCAAAGTCAGTGACTTCACGTTTCTATTTTAGTGTCTCTGATACCAAACTCTTTTCTAACAGTCTATTTTGACGGGGTTTATAGGGTTGTGGAGGAAGCCCGGAGAGCCCAGTGAACCTGGCAGTGCTGGGGAGAGTATGTCACACACGTGGAGGGCAGGCTGGGGGCCAGGGCCATGCAGGGAGGCAGCCACAGAGTGAGGATAAAGACAGAGCAACCCTTCGTGCATGTGTCTATGTGTGAGTAGTGGGTGTGAGAGAGAGAAGATTGCATGAGTGTGCAAATATGTGTATCCTGAAAGACATCAGATAAAGTTTCTAGTGTTTTGTGAACTGGACTCTGAGAACTGAGAGGTAAATGTTGATCTTATTTGTCTCTGACATCTTCATGGTATGATGTCCTTAAGGCATATCTCTCTGTTTCTGTCTCTATCTCTCTCCCCCGCCCCCTGCTCACATCATAGCTATGGGTCAGAGGTGAATAGATTAAACAAATGATAACAAATGTTATTGGAAGGGTCAAATCTTGCCCCTTTCAGAAATAATGCGAAAATGTTCATGGGGCTTTCTGGGAGCACCCTGTAGTGCGAGCTTCTTGCCGAGGAAGAAGAGTCTTTGCATCTAACATGGAGGTCAGCATGCTCCATGCCTTTGCGTTGATGAGATTAGGATATGTATGGGCTTCTGGGTCACCTCTGCTTTTGGGGCAAAGGACTGGCTGTGGCTAGTTACATAATCAAGAAAAATCTTCATCCTCTCCCATTTGCTCACCGCCCAAGTGTCTGCCATTGCCTTTCATAAGGTGGAGGAGTGTGGTGGGGAGAGAGAGAGGAAACACGTGAGGTAACTTGACTAGTCCTGGGCCGGGCCAGCTGAAATGGTTCGTATCAAATGAGGGTTACTGTTCTCAACCTCACTGGAAGCATTTTGCTATTTTTCATACCCAGTTTCATTGAGGAAGGAAGAAAGAAAAGAAGGAAGAGACGAAAGAAGGGAAGAAGAAAGCAAAGAAAATTCCATGTTTGTATATATTTGTATGAATTGGAGAAAGGAGAGTAAGACATATTTCAAACTTTGATATTAGTTACTTGGGAGTGGGATTAGAAGACAGGGGGCAGAAATTTTGCTTCAAAAACCTCTGGGCTGTTCGACTTATTGGAATGAGCACGTTACATTTTTAGGTGAAAATATTGAAAAAAAATTAAAGTGGTATTCTATCGAGTAGCTGTGGGATTTTTCAGAAAAATTAAGGTAGCATCTTTTGGATTGCTGGTAACTCCAGGAAAACATGTGTTTTTCCCTTGTGAACACCCTGCCCTCCTGGTGTTACTGACCATGATACTAACCACACCCAGGGAAAATCTAATCAGCACATGGTGACTGTCACAGCTACTGCAACCCATCTATGTCTTTGGCTTATTGGCTTGATTCCCAAGCTGAAAGAACTGCCTTGGTTCCCCCTATCATGGAATGGAGAGCACCAAGAAAGTTTGGCTGGACACCTAGGAGTGGCTTTTATTTGTCTCTGACAACAGAATTTTGCCTTGGCTTTTGGAGGTGGCAGAAGCAGCAGGCAGGCAGGTATCTCCATGTGTAACAGTAGAAAGTCTTCTATTCTCTTTGGCCTCTTAAATAGATTTCCGGTCCAATTCTGTCATATCTGAGGGGCTCAGATATATTTTCAAAATCCAGGCCTTTAGGCATACTAAACTGAAACTCTGAGGCTCATGAGGTTGGTTCCCCATCACCATTACCGGAGTCAAAGATGGAAAAAGATTAGGTGATAATAATACCTTACAGGTACACAACTTCATTAATCCAAAGCTCTTTGCAAACAGCTCGGCAAATCCCAGGACGGAGAACCCAGCCCAGACAGTGCTGACATGCAGCCATGCCCTGAACGAAGCAGCCTCCGGTGTCAGCAAGTCACCCTCAGAGAGACCTTAACTCCAGACTTCCCTTGGCGAGGTGAAAATGAAGACTGCATCTAACAGCAGCAGCAGGGACCGTCTTTCGAGGCAAAATGTAATTACCGGAGTAGGAGCTGGCCTCGCAAGTGGGGATTAACACTCCCCAGCTCTCATAAGCACCTTGGGCTCTCTGAATAGCTTCAGCAAGATTTGAGGTTTTATGTTTCCATCCAAAAGTTGGCTCTGCATGAAGCACGGCTGAGGACTAGCAGACTACGGGGACATTGATTCATTGCAACCAGGGGAAAGGATTTACTAGTATTTCTTGTAAACCTAGGCAGCCTGCGGGTGGAGGTGGGGATTAGAGGAGATTCACAAAGTGTGAAGGTTGTAAAAGAGGCCATGGTCACCTCCGAATAATAAATAATGTTTAGGCTCTTGCTGAACGAGCAGAATTCAGCTCATGGCTTGCTGAGCGTGCTGCTGAGGATGGCTAAGTATCCATGGTCAGCATCCTGGGTACTGTTGCTGGTCTTAGATCCCGAGAATGCCACTGAAAGATGATTTGCACATCTAGGCAAGTTGCTAATGCAACTGACTTAGGAGTCTGAAAATCGGGGTTTTCTGTTTTGGCCTGGACAGGAAACCTGATGGCTTTACACAGGTTGCAGCCTTTCTTGGCATCTGATTCTTCATCGGTGGCGTGGAGACATTGTACCAAATCAGGATCTTTACAAATTATGTTTTTCAGAGTCCAAAGGATTTCACTAACGTGCTTCAACTGCCGGGAGGAAGGGGAATGATGGCAGCCAGTGCCCATTAACCCTGCTGGGCTGAGGCTCTTCTTATATCGCTGTTGCTATAAACACAAAATGGTTTCAGAACAGATGCCATTTTCTAGTTCTTTCTACCTATAGTAGTCTATGTCCATGCAAATAGCTTTGGCAGTTTGACAAACAAAACACCCAAAGTGTGCACATCAGTTACCCTAAAAGATACCTAACAATCTATATCCTCAAAATTAAAACTATTATTTTCTTTTCATTAAAAACTATTTATTGAACTTGGAAAATTAGGGGAAAAACACACAAAAAAATGAGAGATTTAAAATCACCCATAATTCTACTTCTAGAGATAAACTATAAATATTATTCTACCAATTTTTTGTGCACATAAAATGTCTTTTTAACAAACTGAGCTCATATTTTGCACACTTTAAAACAGTTATTTAAAGAATTGATTGACTTTATATTGTGAGTGTTTTCCCATGTCATTAATTGTTCTCTGAAACATGTGATGGTCAATGGCATTTAGTGTCACACAGCATTCCATCATGTGTCCATAACATCTTTTATCCATCCCTTCTACCGAGCAACTAATGGACTGCAGTGTCTGCTAGTTTAACCCTAGGAGGAATGTTTTTAGAATAATTATTTTCCACAGTGAATATATATTTAAAGTTTAATTGCTGATGTTTGATTTGTCTGTTTCGTTTTAGAGTTATTGCTATTTTTTCCCTTTTTCAAAAATTTGGGGTTATGTCTAAAACTAGTTGACATGAGAGGAAAGTTAAAAGGTGAAGGGGCGTTGGCTGAATGGATTCATGACACTACAGAGAAGGTGCCACTAGAGAGACAAGAAAGAGGAAAGAAAACCACTAGGAGAGGTGGGCGGTGGGGACAGGGGAGCGGAAGGGCTTCTCTGCTATTATAAAAGACCAGGACATCTGACAATACCAATTGTACAGAGAAATCTTGGATCCAATCATAACTATTGAGCTTGAAAAATATTCCACTTCTGAGGGCCACAAGGAACCCAACATTGGTCCTGTAGATCCCCTTGGAGGAGCACTGTGGCAGGGGGTGAGTAAGAACCGCACGAATAGTAAAACAACTTGATTTCTGATTTTGACTTTGCCACTAACTAACCCTGTGGGCTTGGGCATGCATCCAAATTGTGTTATTTCATCATACAAGTGAGGAGTTTAGAGTAGATCAGTGGTTCCCATGAAAGACAGCAGCCCATCTAAGAGCCTCTGAGAAAGTATGAACCTGGCAAAAACAATGCCCGTGCTATTAAAGAAAGAGAAAAGGAGAACACCGGGGAACCTCATATTTATTTCATGCCTTTTCTGTGCCGTGTTGACAACGGTCCTGGGAGGCAGGGAGTCGCAGGTGCGCCGCACTGCCCGAGCTGCGTCCTGCAGGTGAGGGATCTTAGGCCCAGATCAGTTAAGTGACCTGCCCCGGGTCATATGGCTCATGGGAGGCACAGTGGGGTCTGAATTCATACTGCCTGGACCCATATAGCCCCAGTCATATATACATCTTTTAAAAAAAGAGAGAAAAAAATAAATTATTACCCAATAAATGTTTGGTAAACAGGAAGAAAAATATGATACAAAGATCCCTGTCAGGTTTAAAATAAAAATGCCCTAGAAACCATGGGACTATTTTATTTCTAAGGTCTACTGCAGCATATACAACCAAATACATTTCCTTCATCTCTTTTAGATGTCAAAAAAACATGAGAAATCCTTTAGTCTGGCCACTTTGTTTTATAGATAAGAAACTAGGATCCAGAAAAGCTAATTGACTTGTTCATATCATTTAGATGGTTAGGAGCAGAAGCGAATTAAAAACCCAAGTCATCTGTAATCAAATGAGACAAGTATTTACAACACCTAACACAGTGTCTGGCGTGGACTAGTACCGGCCATGTAATGAGTGCCATCCCTTTTCTGTGTTCAGTCCTTCCTGCATTTGCAATCACTCATTGTGCCCAGGTCACGTTTTCAAGAGGCTGTTGGCCCAGTTAGAAGTCGACAACATTTTACGCAGATACCTTCTGCCCACACCCTATATTCTTCACGGCAGAAGCAGACGTCAGTGGGTTAAGATGTGAATGGGAGAATGAATAGAAAAAACCAATACACAGGCTCAAGTTTTGAAGAGTTGAACAATTAATGGAAAAAAAATATATAAGAAGACAGTAAGAAAAGCTAAAATCAGAGTCAAAAGTATTTTTTGAGGAGGTGGAGGTGAGGATGACTTTTAGTATTATTTTAGACCAAGAAGGGAGAAAGAGTAGAAAGAGAGATTGAAGTTGAAAGAGACAGGATAAGAGAGCAGAATCTCTGGAGGCGGCGAGCAAGGGATGGAGGATCAAAGGCTCAGGCAGAGGGGTCACCCTTGGCGAGAAATAGAATAGACCGCCCTCCCAGAGGGAAAGGACATGCATGGGAAAGTGAAGAAACGGAAAAATCTTGAAGCAAAGGCAGGAAGTTAGCAAGCTAACTTTTTCTACAGATAGATCGGGATTGGGGTAATGAGTTTCTGTAAGAATTGGGCTCAGAATATGCCCACTCTGGAGATTCTTACTTTGGGAGGGGTCGTGCTGTTTGGCCCCTCTGTGACTGGGAAGTTACATAAACCCTCGAAGCTCACAGGCAGCCTCCTGTCTGGTGGAAGACATGCAAGGGCGGGGACCGTGGTGAAGCCCAACTAGACGGCTCGCCTGCCTTGGTCCAGGTGGACGTTTGCCCTTCTTTCCTCCCAAGTGCAACCTGTGACACCTTCAGCTCACTTACTCCCTGATGGAGTTTCTGAAGTGTGACAATGAAAACTTAAGTCCCCCTCAGGGGACCTGCGGAAGTGCTGTGCTGTGCAGTCAGAGGCACGTGGCACTCCAGCGGGAGGTGGTCATGTGTTCGCAGATGTGATAAGGATGCTCCACACTACTCACGTTCCATCTCCGCAGAAGACAATGCTAGAAGGAACGGGCTTAGATGACAGCGAGGGAGATTTCACTCCGACAAAAGGAGAAAAATATCTTAGTCGGTTAGGATGAACGTGCTGCAGAAAAGGATTTGGAGGGGCATGCAGAGCAGCTATCCCTGGAGACCACCAGACCCTCATTCGTCTGAGCACCTAAGAAGCAGAAGGGCTTTCTGCAGGAGTCTGATCCAGGTGGTGTTGGGACTTCCTTGCGGGTCTATATTTAATCTGTAATCTTGATCTCCTGACCCCAGCTGGTTACCACTGAGAGTAGCTGGCCACTTAGGTGACGGTGTTGACAATTCAGGATTTGGGGGAGTTTGCTGAATCCCATTATCTCCACAAAAAAAGGGGGAAAGACTCTTTTATTGCTCACCTGATGTGCAAAGGTCCTTTAGAATGAGAGTCTTTGCTTCCAGGGGTTAGAAACCTAACGCCTACTCACAGCTTTATACAGGGAAAGCCCCCGTCGCTGCAATTTCTTTCATTTCTGGCTTCACAATCGGAATTCTTAACTTCCAAAACCAAAAATCGACATTTTTATTTTTAAAGATGAGATGAAACATTTTTTTTTTTCTCAGTGGCACATGACCTGAATTGGCATAGAGGAAAAAATGAGGCTTTGGGATCTACAGATTCCCTATGGAATTGGAGAGAATCCTGAGGCCCGTCGCCTCCTGACACTGGGGGGTTCCCGAGAGAGGGCGATAGATTGCCAGCGTTGAATTCGTGTGTGATGAGCAGCACATTTTATACTCTGCCCAGACAACCCAAAACATATGGCCCTAGACTCACATAATAAGGAAAATATACTGATCCATGGCCACTTGCTGTCACCGGGTCACTAAACCTATTTCTCCAGATATAAAATGAGACTATCTTGCCTCTCAGTACAAATGTAATAAAATCTAGTAATGCAGCCATGAAAATAAGCATTGGTCCATAACCCGAGGGCTTAAGAAGTCAAGGCTAATGAGAAACGGGCAGTATACAAAAAATAAATTGAATTTTCTCCCTTTTATCTTGGGTTTTAATAGGAATTTGAGTGTACTTTCCACAGAGAACATCGACACGTGCCTCATGCAGGCAGGATGTAGGAAAATAGGAAATATCACGCATCAATAAGAGGAAGAGTGGGTAAAATGATAAATGGGGATATAGCCAATGAAAATTTTATGGTCCTAATAATTTTTAAATCTACCAGCAAGTAATGAGGTAGCGATACCTGAGGCGCAATCTGTAGTGGCGGAACTCCCTCGAGTACAGGAGGGAGCGTATTGCAGGGAAGCCAGGAGTATTTAATGCAAGATGCCAGTGTCATTCTTCTGGTTTGTATCAAAAACACCTCCCCTGAACAACTGAAGAGCGGGAGGGAAATCCGAGCTATTGTGGCTTCTTTGAAGGCACGGGAAGGGCCGCGTCCTGGCACCGAGACCTGCCCTGGTTCTCGCTCGTCTTTTCTTCTTCTGTGAAGTCTCCCTGCTGCACTCTTTGTGTGAGTGTCCTTATGACAGAGAGATCAAGGGGCCACTTCAGAGGAGCTTAAGCTTCAAACAGCTTTTTCCAAAAATAACAAAGGTGGAAGAGAGAAAAGAGAGCCGCGTGAGTGAAAACTCGAGCCAAATTAAAAAGCATTGAACGAGACATTTTAGAGGTAAAAGGAACCCAAGGAAACACAGAGCCCATCCCTCTCATTTAATAGAAGAGAAAACTGAGGTCCGGAGGCAACTTTCTCTTAAAGGGTGGTGTTGGCCCAGATACCATCCCTGGCCCCTGTCCTTGACATAACGAACATGCGCAGGTGAATTCATGCATCCCCCTGACTACCACTGACCATAACTCGTGCATGCCTCTGGACGAGAGTTCTCCCACGCACTTCTGATGTGTCCATTTAAACGTCTACAGGATGTTCCCACCTGGAGGTTCACTGTGCAGTTCACACTTAGCACATCCAGACCTCCACTCCCCCAGCCAAGCACGCTTCTCCAGCCTGGGTTTCCTCCGTGGTTAACAGTGTGAACCTCCACCTGGCCTTTCAGCATTGCCCCCCCCGACACCCCCACACCTGAGCAGGGACTTACTCTGCTAATTCCTTTCCTCCCATTTCTCTTTTTCCTTTTCCTTCTTCTTTCCATAAGGCAAGCCCTTAACCGTTCTTAGCTTGACTCTTGCATTACCTAGCTATCTTTCTAACAGCACAAATCCAGCCACGTCTCTCACCCCTCTTTGCCTGGGGTACAAAGTTCAAACTCTTAAATGTGGTACACAACGTCCTCTGTGACCTGGTCTCCAGTGACACCCCCATCTTTGTGTAGCCACCAAGTGCCATTTGCATGTTCTAAGAAGGTGCCCTGCCATCATTTCGTGGCTCTGCATCTTAGCCAAGACTGGGGCGAGAGTATCTTCCCCTTGCCACCCACACCCTGCCGTATAACCCACTTATCTTTCAACTTAGTGTAGACATCCCCTCTTCTTCTAAGCCTTCCTGAGGCTCTCTCCTTGAGAAGACTGGCCACTCTTTCCTTATACCCTCACCCCATCCTGCATATATACCTCTACCACTGCCCGTTCATTGCATTCTTAATGTTTTCCCCCTGCCCATTCCAAAATACGAATTCCCTGTGGGCAGCCTCCTTCATATTTGTAACCTTCAGTATTTAAAGGAATGAATAGATGCATGAAGAAAAGAAGGTTCACGCAGCCCATGAGTGGCCAAGTTAAACAAGAGATCCTTGGTTTTCCTTCTTCTAGTTCATGTATTCCCTACTCTATGCTGCCTAATGAGGAAGACCTGGCATTTAAAGTGGATGCATTTTCTCTACAAAATTTGCATTATTTTCAGGTTGAAATGTTAAAACTCAAGCAAATTGGAAATAAGTAAGAATGGGTCCCCAATTTCTAGAGTTTATCATCTCTTGTGACTCAATTATATTTTAATTGTTCAAGAAAAAAAATACAGAAAGGCAGAGTATACACATGAATTGAGTGCCTTCTGCATGCTTTATACACGGTCTCATGTAATCCTCACACACCCTCTGAAGTGTGTAATTATTATCTACATATAACAATTGAAGACCCAGAGGCTTTGGAGTTCTGTAACTTGCCTGGGATCATATGACTAGCGAATGTCAGAATTGGGAGTCCAACCACGTCTGCCTGATTCTGAAGCCCATTCTCTTTCCCCTTCACTACACTTCCTCCCCAGGGAAACAGAACGGAATTAGGGACATAAAATCTCAAGAAGTTTCACTAAAAGACATTCCTCTGTGACTCCAATAACAAATTGGACTGAAGAGGCAGGAGCTATAAGCCCTAACTCAAAGACTGTTGCATGGTGTGATTTGGAGAAAGTTAATTAACCTCTTCTTTTCCATTTCTTTAAATACACAAATATGGGATACACTAACTTGCCTCATCAGTTAATGAAAAAGAGTCACTTGTCAAATGAGTTTGTGTTGTTTGTACAGAAATGCATTTTATGCAATTACTAACCATAAAAGTACCCTTATTTCTGTAAGACCAACTAGTATTGGTCTAAAGGAAATAAGACAG
>NW_012146745.1:1819712-1843436 GCF_000956105.1 Propithecus coquereli
GTTGGTGCCATCCTGACTCCCATTTTGCAGGTGCAAAATATATACATATATATTTATTACCAATAGATTTTAGGGCCATACCTAGGCTCTGAAAAGACACGATAGTGAAGAATTCTGGGATCTGGTTTACTCTCTCATTGTCTAAACAAAGATTTCTTTACGGTTTCTCTCGTGTAGAGGGGCACATATTTACCTGTTGTTTTGGGGGAAAAATACTTTTCTGTAAACTGTGACAGGATCAGAGGGGGCCTACGTGGGGTGCGATGATCAAGGCCACCGAGTGAGGGGCCGGAGTTGGGGATTTCCTGAGCACTGCAGAGCCCCTGAAGGGGCTTTGCGTCTTGGGGCGGCTCCTCTGAGTGCACGGTGACCCCCTCGAGTGGCTCCATGGTGAGGACTCTTCGTCAGCACACGCCATGTCAGCGAGGGGCAGTGGCAGCACCAGAAGGCAGGCACCGGGGCCTGCACCTGCCAAGCCTCAAGGCGGGGGGACGTGGCCCCGGGCCAGCTGGGGTCCCGACCGGGCTCTGGGGGCTCCTGTGCATCTGCCCCCGCTGCTCTCGCTGCCTCCTCACCGGTTCCCTCCACTCCCCACGTCTGTTCTCTACCTCGGAGCTTTTGCTTACTCACGTTTTTCGTGTTACCGCATCTCTCCAGCTTGCGGAGGCCCTCATGGCCCAGACTCCCCATCCGTGCCGTCGCCGTGTGCCTGATGCGTCCCGTGTTCCCTATTCCACATCCCTCCCAGTGACAGTCGGATCACTCATCTGTCTGTGCCAGACTGTGCTGTGGGTCACCCCCCAGTCCATAGATGGGCTGCGTTGGGGGAGGGGACCGCCCCAGGGCGGTCAGGTGGGATGAAGGGCCCAAGGTGAGAGGAGGGGAGGGGGGTGGACAGGCGCCAGGAGTGACACTTCAGTGCCCTGGCCTGCGCATCTCTCCACCTTCCTCACTCTGAAGCCGTCTGGCAGCCTAGCAGGGACGACTAGAAAATAATTTCTGGGAGCTAAAACGTTTCCAAGATCAGAAAAGGAGAACTCATGAAAGTAACCAAAACCAGGTGGACACTGAGTTTAGAGCTTGACGTTTATTGCTTTATTTCCTCCTCACAACAACTTTTCATAAAGTAGATATTATAATCCTTATTGGGCTTAAATAACCTGTACGGGACGAGCCAATGTGAAGCAGAAAGGCTGATACTCACACCAGGACTGTCTGACTCTGAAATTACGCCTGCAAATTGTACTCCTTCTGCGTCTGACTAGGTGTCTTTAGCCAGCATGTGCCTCACCTGAGTCAAATGAACATCCCCGAAATAATTTGATTGGAACTGGAGCAGCGGTGGCAGAGCATCCCCAGCCAGTGCTGGGCGGGGGATGGGGATCCCCGATATCAGCATTGTGGAGGTGCAGCCCCTCCTTGGGGAGTTTCACCCCAGCAGAAGTGAGTGTACCACGCGGAAGCCCTCTGTGACTCACATTAACACAGATCCATCATTAAGGGGACAAATATGCACACCCGCAGGCTTAATTGCTTCAGTTTCCTTGAGTCACTGATAGGTTTACGGCCTGCCTCAATTCCAGGAAAACTGAAGCAATTGAGATTGGGCGAAAAAGTCTCTTACTTCAATCAATCTCTTGAGCACAGCCAGTCTCTGGCCCCGATGACAGACTGTCTTTCTAGACAGGGTAATTAAAGAGGCAGAGCCAGCTACTTTTCAAAGTCCCCTCATCTCGGCTTTATCATCCATACACAGTCTCAGAAACTCTAGACGGGAAACATCTTTCCTTCTCCCACCCCTCCTCAAGCCACCAGCCCTGCATCTGGGCAAGGGCTGGATTTCCTGCTCAGTTTGTCCCACTCCAGGAGTGAGGCAGGGTGGGATTGCTTCTGTGAGGATGGTGGATGGCATGAGGGATTTCTATTGCAGTTTGGGGACCCCTCATCTTAGACCAAAAGATTTGCCCAGGAAAGGAAAAACAATATTTATTCCAGAAGCTTTTCTCCCGCCAAATCCAGGTCTAGCTTTTTATGAAAAACGTAAGACAACACAAAGTGGCATATCATGCTTCCCTTAAATGACCAAGGAAACTTCTAGCACAGAAAAAAGAGTACGTGTTTTGGACAAATGGAAACTTTTAAATAGCATTTTTTTTTTAAAGCAAGAACTTGGAAAAATCTAATAGATTATTAAAAGATAGGTATGAAACAATGGGTGTTAAATAGAAATTGAGACAAAATAGATATTTGTAACCATCAAAGGTGTAAGATCCTCACAAAATATGAGGAAATGATGCTAGTCAGAAAACCCCCAGATTCTTTTATGATTCTGGAAGGAATCACTTCTCGGCCTTTTGGCCAAGCTCAAGTGTGATTGTGGAGGGAAAAATGAGAAGAGTAACTGATGGAATACATTTCTTTTCAGTTTTTACTGAAGAATTTGTGGTATTTCAACAATCAAGTTACTTTCTGAAATTGAAGTATTAAAACAAGTCATAGTGAATATTAAGAATATTCCAAATCAGGTAACCAAATAAAAAGACTTCAATTTCTAGAGCTGCATAAAACACCCCCATGCACCCTGAAGAACTTCAGAGGGGAAGGTGGGAAAGGTGGTCTCAAAGCCCCTAGTGCAGCCTTAGCCAGCGGAAGGTCCCGTTCGCAAGGATTCTGCCCCATAGTACAGCAAGCTGTTCAAGCTGATGGATGAGATTCCCGAATACTCCAACACTGGTTGAAACTAGCACGAGTGTGTGAGCTGGGCCTACTGGCGGTGGGAATCTATAAAGAGAAACCAGTCCTGAAGGAGGCATGTTCTCTGAGTGTGTACTGCACATATTGATCAGGGCATCCACTTAGATTTTCAAAATGCTTTTGACAGGTTCTACTTTTAAAATCTATTTTTTAAAAAATGGTAAGTTACCACCATACTTGTGTGCATGAAGCTCAGTTATGAAAGCAAGATAATTAAAGTCTTTATAAATGATTTAGATGATACTGAACTCCATATACTAAAAAAATCAAGTTAATGGAGACAGACCGGAAGAAGATCATAGGAATCTGTGTTAGAGGGCAGAAGAGAGGGAGACGGTTTTCCTGTGACCAACTTCCAGGTAATGGCCTCACAGATAAAGACTCCAGCTATAGTTATAAAATAAAAGGATCTCTGCCATATCATTAATGATTCAGAAAAATAACCTAGAGCTCATTAAAATCATTCTCTGAAAACATCAACCCAGTATTAAGTCCTGGCTAAAAAAGGAGAACAAAATGTCTTTATGAAGGACACGGGAAATATAACCGTACTCTACACTTACATAGAACCATATGGATTTTTCTTTTTAACCAGGAATAAAATAAGTTATTATAATATTTTTTGTCACTAATCTTTAATGATAATGTCAATATTAATAATAACCATAACTCATATTTCTAAGCTTTTCCATATCCACTTTCACTTTAATAGCCCTGTGATGTTGATGTTTTTATTTTCTCCATTTTTGAAAGATAGAGAAACTGAGGCATAAAGATTTCAGAGGCAGTACATGCAGGAGCCCTGCCTCAGACTGGTAGTAGAATTTCCCTGTTTCTGCGATATTACATGACTGCACTCTAGGGAATGCAGTTAATGAACTGAGCCACAGTGCGCAGAGAGCGGCTGTGAGAATCGGGAGAGGCGGGTGTGGTTCTGCGAAGGGAGAATGAAAAGCTTGACACATACTGGATGCAGTAACCAAATAAGGACGAAAGAACTGTGAATGAGTCTCCTGACAGAAGGCAGAGACTAAGAGAGGAAGGTGATTCACGTGTATCACATCACAGTGTGTGTGACTTCGCTCACCGCATATTCAACCGCTAGCATCCAACGCTCTGGAAGCCCAAGGAAGGCGAGGCAAATGGCAGCACTGCTCTGCCCAGCAGATACTGTTCCTATGAAACTTATTTCCCAAGGTGTGGCACAATCAGAAAATACACGTGTAGTCAATAAAACAAAAAAGATACTGAACTGTTTACAAATGAAAAAGACAGAGTTAGTTGCTGAGAAGCTGAGACTGGCCTCAGCATTATGGTCGATGGCAGGGAGGATAAAGTCCCCTGGTACAGAATTGCTGTCAGCTCTGTGCCTTCTTGGCTACAGGATGAGGAGTAGATGGAAAAGCTATCAGTACTGTGTAGCTGTCCCTGAGTTCCTGTCTTTGTGTCCTGACTTAACTCTGATCATTCATTCTTTCCGGTTACTACCACTTTTGTTCACAATCCAGTTTATTTAAGAAACTTACAGCTGTATTCCTTTTGAGTGAGCTCTTATACATCAGAAGCAGAAAACCCAGCACTTTTTTTCATTTTGCCAAACTCAATTAACGTTGTTTTAGTTGCAGCCTCTAATTAATAGGCCAGAGCTACTGTGAAGTGCATATGAGAATATAAACACACGGACGATTCAGACACACACAGCAATGCAGTGACCAGCACAAGGAAGGGACAGAAGAACCAGAGCAGGTGTGAGGAATGGCACCACCGACGACTGCAAAATGCACAGATGTCACTGCTTTCTAAAACACATCCTTCGTGGGGAATGCGTGGCTCCCGCTTCCCACTGCCAGCACCTTAAAGTGGGTTTTGTGTGGGGGGCTTGTCGAGGAGGGAGGGCTTCAAAATTAAAATAGAAAATGGAGAAAGGGTGATGATAAAGAAAAGGTCCCGTCCGTGTAGGTTATTCCCAGCTGATCGGCAGCACACCTTGGCAATCGAGTAGCCTGTATTTCTTTTAAATCACTCAGCAGAGACGAGACGGCTAGATCAACATGTCCACGGGGATCTGTCTGTCGGGTCATTTAGAGAGCCTCTTAACCCCTTCTGTAATGAACAGTTACACAAATTAACCTACAGAAACGGCCCAAGGTGGTGTGGAGAGGCTTCGGACCAGTAGCTGGAAGCGAGGACTAAGCAGATCTGATCCTTCAGGGGGGCCTGTCACAGTGAAATCTCAGCAGATTGCTATATTTGTACACTGGTGAGAACTGGTTAATAACTCAATTTCATTCCTGAGTCTATAAGCCCAAACTCCTCAAAATCCTGACGGTGTTCACTACTGATGTATGTCTTCCGTGTATCTAATTCATTAAGCTGAAATGCAAGCACAGTGGCTCATGATTTCCCTGTGTAAGTAAACACTTGCTTCGGTAGACAGTGCGGTCTGATAGAGAGAGCACTGTGCTAGGAATCAGAGGCTGGGATTGAACCCTACTATCTCCATCTCCTTAGCTCTAACCCTTGAAATCGTGAGCTACCCTCCTTGGCCTTCTGGTTGTTCTTCTCTAAGACCTACCACACAGGATTGATGAAGGAAAAGGGGGCCTTACAAGAAAGGCCTTTGCCAGTTGTAACACAGGAGTGACGATGCACTTTTCATGTGCTTGAGTCTTTGTGGAGTTCCCTCTCCACTCCACTTTCTCAGGCTGGATAACACGACAGACACCTAAGGTTATTGCCACATCTCATCTTCACCTTGAAGGAACTTGAGGCCCAGCCCCCGTGACGGCAATTGCAGATCACAGGGAGATAAAAAATAAATAAATAAAATAAAATCGGAGAATTTTAGAGTGAGAAGAGACCATAGAGGTCACTTAGGCCCCCTTTTCTGTGGAAGAAAATGGCTTAGAGGGAAGAGCCTGGAGAAATGACTGGTCCTCCAGCCTCGGGTTCCCGAACTGCGTGCATGTCCACGAAGGCGGTGCTCACGGTCAGCAATGTGTTAATAAGTTCACACGTCTGTGGGAATTGGATGGAAAACCTTGTTTCCCGGGGCGAAGATGAGAATGGAAGGTTCTACTTGAGCGCGGTGCCTCTGGCAGTTATGATAGCAGGTGCTCATACGGATAGTCTGCAGAGAAGGACTCCGTTCACCGCCGAAGAAAGCTTAGCTGTTATTTTAATATTGCCTCCATTTGCTCCTTCTCTCTCCCTTGACCACAGTTAACCCTCCCAGGTCTCTCTGGAAGGACCTGCCCATTTTAATTCACGAATGTCTTGCTAAGTGCCTGCCAACAAGCTCCCTGGGGCTGGCCTTGCATGCCAGCTTTGGATGGGCATGGATAGCAAGGCATCGCTCTGTGAAAGCCCCTGTGGCTGGGTCTTAAAGCAAAGATAGTGTAAGTGGAGCTTTATCAGATGTCTAAAAAGTGTTCAATTTGCTAACGAGCACTTACAGAAATGTACAAATATGACTTGGCCCAGGTTTCTCAACTGGAACTGAGCTGATTCCTGGACTTATAGTTCCTGGACTGACGAAGACTTTTATGCAGCTGGAGCCATTTATTTGCTTAAGTCTGCCTAAGATTGTTGCTCAATTTTAGGATTTATGTGAATGATATTAATAGTGACAACAACAAACACAGAGTTAATAATGATGGTGATGATACTGATGTTTATTGTTCATTAAATACCAGATACTGCTAAGCACGTTGCTTGCATTATCCTGAGATTGAGATTTGGAAAGTAAGGGAATGGATGTTAGACAGTGAAAGGGAGCAGCGGCCTTAAAACGAGGAGACCTACGTCCCTCCCCCCATTCTGGTATTTACTAACTGGGTGAACTCTGTCAAGTAGGTTGACTATTCTGGAACTCAAGTTCCTTATCTGTAAAATAGGGATATAAATACTAACATATGGTCATTGAGGGTTAAGTTAGCTCATGAATATTGAAAGAGCTCGTTGGCAGGGCCCCGTACGTAATGGGTACATCATGACTTGTTGAGTTGATTCATAGACGATAAGAACAGAAATACAAGCGGATGAGGACTAATTAGAAATGGAGATGAATCAAGATCATTTAGGACAAACAACAGGCTATTTATTCTCCGTTTGCAAGTCGTGTATAGGTGATATTTTGTCATTATCGGTTCCTTTTTCCATTCATTTTATAAAGCAAAAGCCATAGAGGGGAAATTACTGAAATAGTTAGGATCGGAGTATTATAGTAAATACAAACTCTTTGTTAATGAAAGACCAAGAGCATCAGAGAGAGGATTTAGAATGAACAGAGCCCTCAAAGGGTCTAGTAGGCAGTTTCCTTGTAATCACCCTGCAACCGGTGCTCCGGCTTTCCAAACCCAGGTGTCTATGTTGCTTCCAATGCCTCACTACCGGGAAGTGGACCCCAAAGACTTGCAAAGCTCAAATCAGAATTCCAGTCCTAAAACCTCAGCCTTCAAAATGACTTATTCTCATTATGATGTATGAAATGATCTGTAAATACATATTTTAACATTATGGAGTTTAAATATTATTACCCGTCTCGCTTGATGTCAGATTTTGTTAAATGTGTACCGTTATCTCAATTTACAAAGGTCAGTTGAGTGGCAGTGCAGAATGGAAATAGATATATGTAAAAAATCCTTTTACCAGTACATCTGTGGCTCAGATAACCCTGCGTTTTTCAAAGAGCTTTGGGCTTTTTTTTTTTTTTTCTCCCTTTCAAATGAGACTTTAATGAGTATCATGTGGATAAACTCTTTGCAGAGGTTTGAAAAGATCCAGAGAAACATGGTGGTAGGAACAAGCAAATCATTTTGGATGAAATCACAAGCCATTTGAATGCCTCCTCATCTCTCTGCTTGTGTCAGAACCTTTTGGCTGCATCCTTCCCCCGCAGGAATGTTTTCATCTCCATGGCTAGGTAAATAGAATGTTCGTGGAGTTGCTCGATTGCTATTCATGCCAGCACAGAGTCGCGTGGACTGACCTACTTCCAAGCAGCATCCATAGAAAGCTTCACTGCTTTCCATCGAGGCTGATTTAAAAGCCACCCTCTGCTTCCTGCAGCTCCCACCCCCACCTGCCCCCGGAGACAACATATTATGGACTCTCTGGGGTGCTTATTTTCTTTCTCCCATCACTCCTGCTTCCCGCGTTGGCTCATTTTAGTTTATCTCAGCCTCTTCTGGAAAAGGAGAAGTGGGTGGCCAGGCAGCTTCAAAGGAAGTTAACATTTCAGATTTTTAGAGTGTAGCTCTATAAAGGGATATTGGTGGGCCACCGAGAGAGATCAGGCTACCCTTAGCCTTATAAACATAATTGATCGAAGGTTAATAACTTATTGGAAACCATTTAAAAGCATTTATATGTGGATGTTTTTTTTCTTATTGGGGACCCTCGACTGGAGTTTTAATAGGTCACTCTCTTGAGTTTCAATACAGCCAGTCCTTACCCTATAAATTAATAGGCTGGACTGAGCTGGAAACATTCCAAACTCCAAGAGAAATGTCTGATTTAAAAAAAACGTCCATGGAGACTTGTACCCAGCTGACATGCAGAAGTATACTCAGCCTGCACCTGATTTGGGGTCTAAGTGGAGCCAAGTGTCATGTCTGGTTTCGTGTCATTGAATGACATGGTTAGAGTTGGAGAGTTCCCAGAGACTTTTTAGTTCCATGATTTGAAGATAAGAAAAGTGAGCTCCAGAGAGATTACAGCAGCCCCGTTCTCTAGGCTTCTTGACCACTGCTCTCTCCAACCTACCATTCTGGTTCTCATCACTGGATCATTTATGCTTGGAGTCTCTGTTGTTTTCACCATTGAGGGCAAATGTCACTAAGCAGGGGATATAGAAATTCAGTTATCCTTCACCTGGTCACAGGTGGAAATTTCTATTCCAAATCCCAGCAAGTCAAGAAGGTTCTAGTTATTTGAAAAATGAACCTCCTGTGCTTCTATTGGGTGAGAGATTTCTGAAATTTTAAGCTATTTTGCTCTAAACCTTTGTTCCACATAGTTCTATGGCCATTGCTGAAGCCTGTTTGGAGGCAGAAGAGTGGGAATGAAATGAGAGGAAGCAGCTCCGTGGCAGACAGGGTTGAATACAGGAACCACAGGGAGAGCTCCACTCCCAGTTGGTCTCTGAACATCTTCACAAAAGAATTTCCTGGCTGTGCTAGCTCCCATTTTGTTGTTCACTTCGCCAGGCCTAGATAGGCACAAACTTCATGCAGACGATCCGTGTTCCTGACATCTGCGCTGGTTGACTTCAGGCCCAGCAGGGTGCCCTGTTTTATGTGGCTTTCACTTTGGGATATAGGATTGTCAGTTCAGAACTCCACACCAGATGGTCCCTCTGGTGAGAGGTGTGGAGGCCCAGCCAGCTCAGCCCAAGGGCCATTGTTTTTCTGGCTAGTCTCATTTCCTCACTTCTCTTGACTTTGTCCTTTCTCTCTGCATCCTTCTCCTTTGTCTAGTTTTCATCTGTCCCTCGTCTTCCTTCACAGATGGCCAGGACATTAATGTGCTGCTGTCATCATGTTTATGAAACAAGCCGGGGCCTTTAGAGGATGCCGTTCTAGAGACATTAAAGACTTGGGTCACGTTTGATACCAAGGTGAAGATGTGCAGGATAATTAGTGATCCCCTACTGCTATTAACCCCTGACTGAAGCAGGTTATTTTCTTACAAAGGTGCTGAAAGTTAATACCACTGTTAATAGTTTCAGCCGGAAGACCATTATGAAACCATGTGGGAAACTAGACCTACCATCAATATCTTTCAAACCCTGAAATTAGAGGGGGAAAAAGAAAAGCAAAAAAAAAAAAAAAGAAGAAGAAAAAGAAGAAGAAGAACAGAAGAAAAGGGGGGTAGTTCTATCATAGGCCTATCCTTGGTAACCTTAATGATGGTCACTATCTGATAGACAAGACCCATTTGTTATTCTTAGTTTTAGATGGTTACAGATGGTAGGCTTATCACTACTAGAGTTCTGAGCTGAATCTTTATCACATAAAGAAACTCGTAATGGCCACTGAGACAGCATAGGGTGAAGGTGTAGCTAGATGCTATTTTTAAAGATGTGCTTTTTCCCTTGTAATTCTTTCATAAAGAATATAGGGCTATTCATAATACCACACTTAATACAATTGAAAAACAGCCAAGCACAGGTAATAACCCATAGACATCCTCCACCCCCCTAATGCCAGGGGCCCTCCATGGTAGTGGATTTTATTTGTTCTCCACCTGATCCAAATCTTTTCTAACCCTAATATGGGTGAACCCCTCAGAAACCGTTTTAGATTTGGTTTGGCTGAAAGGTTTTAAGACTAACAGCGAGTTTGAAAATCCTGCTCTAAACAAGGTCTTTCCGTGGTCAGTAATGGCCATCAGAGGTGTCAGCCTCAACCTCGGAGGATGCGGGGTCAGTTCAGCAGGTGCCCTCGGCAGGAGGCTAAAAATGGACCGGCTAATGCTTCCTCCTGCCTCGACCTTGGCAACCGCAGCAACCTCATCACCACTCAGCTGGATTCAGCTTGAAACTCAGCAATGCCAGGAGTGAAAAGGGTCCCAGAATGCCAGCACTGCTCTAAGCCACTCTGAGCAATTTGGTGAATTAAAGGACCTTGAAAATTTCCCCAGTTCAAATCCATATTTGAATTTATATTGCCAAATTTTTGAAAGAGAGCATCATGATCTGGTCCTCAATGAGGCTGTATTTTGGGGAATTCTGATCCTGACATGGTACGTTTTCTTAGCAGCTCAATTTGCTCAGGGAAATGGGACGGGATGCCCAAGAGCACTCTCGGACATTATGGGGAGGTTGTAATGCCTGGAAGAAGAATGTTTGCAGCAAAGTTGCAGGTGTCCTAAGCTAACCCCACAAAAGGACATGCTACAGCCCACAAGCTAACATTAGAACAATGACTAAGGCTAATTTAAAAGTGATTTTATCTCATTCTCCTTCCCTCTGCCGTTCCCTATCCTAGATTATGCTCTACGGTGACTTTCCCTGCCCAAGGTGTCATCATTCTAGTTCTCTATCACATACAGAAGCTCTGAGGTTTCTTTCTCAGAAGCCGTATATCTGTACCAGCCGGGGGCCAGTGTGGAGATGGCCTGGCTCTGCACAAATCCTCCCAGGCCTGTCCACCCTATGTGCAGAGGGAAAAGAGGGGTGGAGTGCTGGTTAGACTTGAGAGAGGGTTGGACGTTATCTGAGATGTTGAACTCATCTGCGCAGGTGGTTTTGTGAGGCACAGCCTTCTGGACTTAGAATCATGGAATGGCAAAGTTACAACAGAATCTTGAAATTCTTTTACACAGATCCTCCTTATACAGAGGAGAAAACTCAAAGCAGGGCAGCTCATTCATGCCTACTCAGACCATGCCGAGGCCTCCAGAGCCCTAGTTCGCTATTCTACTCGCTGCAGAGTATAGGATCAGAGTCATAGCGAGACCCTGATTGAATCCGGTTTGAATGCCATTCTCTTTCCTGGTCTTCCTGACCATTCTAAGTTGTGGCTTAGTTCACTCCTCTGCTTAACAAACTGTGGGTGACTTTCCATTAGCTCTGAACTCCTTAAACTGGTATTCACAGTGTTCAAAGTTGACACCAATCTGCATTTTTAGCCTTTGTCCTCAGCTATTTTTCTCCACTTCCTCCCCGCTGCCGCTTAACAAGACCTCCTGTGGGTCTGCAAACATGCATTGCCCTTCTGTTCCCTGTGCACACTGCTCTCTTCATCTGGAGTTGCCTCTCCCACGTTTTCCCATTTTATTCGTTTCCACCCGCTTTTGCCCAGCCAAGTTCCACCCTCTCACTCAGCACTGCCGTTACTTCTTAGGGTACTTGTTCTTAGCCACGTATTACGTTTCCTATTAGATTGAAAGCTGCTTGAGAGTAGGGACCATATAGCACGATTTGCTGAATGTGGCAAATACAGTGTGCCCCAAAAGTACTTACTGTCTGTAAGAATAAATAACACGCTGGTTTCCTCGTGTTCCAGGCAGTTCCACGATTCTGGGAGGTGCTGGGGGTGTGAGGTTTGAGGAGGGGAAGAAGGGATGTACTGAAAGTCAGGACAGCTTTACCTTTCCAGAGGTCTCAGCCCCACAGTGTGATGCTGGCTTCGGTGCTCCTGCCACTTGTGGTGTCTTGAGATGACTGTGTAGGATCCTGTGGGCACTTGTTTTATTCAGTACATTGTGGCCAGGTTTCTTCTGAGCCTCACTGACAACCCTCAGCTGGCCTTGAACTGCAGTAACTATTTTATCACCTCCCAAATTTGCTTCTTGTGAGTCTCAGGGCAGGCTCGCTTTGGTAAATCAACTTCTGAGCATGTCCTCTCCTTGAGCTATTCCGCCAACGTCCAGGACAGCATGATTACACTGATGTTCCACGCTCTGATCTCGGACCCACTGGTGAAGAAATTCACCAGACGTTAACTGTGCCCCGTGTGGTTGTTTTATTGCTTGACCCAGGCCAGGTATAGTATAAGTAAATAAGTTCCTGGTTTAGCATTTTAGCACTTCTATGGCAGATTTTGGCAGGAGCCAAGGAAGGAGCTATCAGTTGGTAATTATCTTGAAACTGAAAGATGACATGCACCCTTGACAGGCATGGCGCCCTCTTCCTTCACCCTTTGCCCTCCATGGCAAGCCTGGTCAGGGCAGAATCATGCTCTCACATCCACAGGGATGGGCAGGAGTAACCCAAGGAGAGTTCAGAGGGCTGGCCTGGAAGCCAAGGCCAGAGACTGTGCTCTCAGCCCACCTCCGCATGGGGCTTTGTCAGACCCCCACTGCACCCTGTTCCTGCCTTGGTGCTACCACGCCTAGGTCACTGGAGCAGAACACCTTCCCCTTCATGGAAAGTCCTGGACTGCTAATGCATATGGTGCTTCTGTCTGAGCTGATGAAATGTTCTAGAATTAGGCAGTGGTGGTGGTTGCACAACTTTATTGGATTATATACTTTGAAAGGGTGAATTTTGTGGTTTGTGAATGATATCCCAGTTTTAAAAGAAATCATGGCATACTAAGATCTTGCACTAAAAGTCAAAATTTTGCAACATAAAAGTCCTGAAAGACCACATGGGTTTTCCACTCAAGTGCTTCCTGTCTCCACACATGTTCTGAGGTCACGTGATCTGGTGCATGTGTGGGGGTGGAGGGGATCTAATAGTTCATCTGTCTCAGTCTCAGTTCTGTGTCAGCCTGGGATGACCTTGGTCTAGGTATTTCCTTGCTTTTGCTTCCAAAGTCAGAACAGAGGTAAGGAGCCTGACCTACTTGATAAGGATCTCCTGGGAAACAGAAATCTGGTTTGCTAAATGCTTTAGAGGTGTGAGGTGCAAGATCTTCTGAGTAGTTTGAGTAGTTACAGGAAGGACGGAGCAATGCCCAGGTGTGTTGGGAGTAAATCCCGGGCTAGGGTGGAGCCGGTGTGGGCGGGAGGCTAGACCTGTGCTGCTCCAGGTGATTTGATTATGCCATTAGGTGCTCCATTGGGAGCTGTGATGGCTCGTGATTTCTGTACCTGTGGTGAGGAGACACTTGGTTTCTGCTGCAGTGACTCGGGGAGGAGGGGGTGCTTCCAAGGCTTGGATGTGGAGGCGCGGGAGCGGCTGGAAGGGTCCGTGCCCAGGTGGGGAGTGGGGCTTGTGCTTGCTGGGCCTCCTCTGGAGAGCTGCCAGCCGCTGCTGCTGCCCCCCACACGTCGGCAGAGAAACGCCTGGAGGCTTCTCCTCACCTGGAAATCCGGAAGCGGCCTTAGCGGAAAGACGGCTCCTTCTCACCAGGAAGCCTGTGTCGTTGCCTCACTTAACAAACGGGGCTGCGCCTACAGAAAACAGGGGAGCTTCCGTCCTCATCCCCTCTGCCTGCTGCAGCTTCCTGGGTGCTGGCGCCAGCCATGCCCCAGATCACGGACAGCCTAGCCACCCCGCGTTGACTGAGTGCCCTCGGTGACAAGGGAGAGGCCCCAAGGATGAAGGAGAGCCATGATCACGACGTCTTTGCAGCCCCCTCCCCGTCCCTTCTGGTCTGTGGGACGTAGGACAAGGTAGGGACTCATATCAGTGTCTTTCGGGACAGGTTGAGAACCTGCGGCTCATACAAAGCCCTCTCGCAGACCCACCCTGTGAGGACCAGCGACTGGCTTCCCCCTCCTCCTCCTCCTGATTCCCCTGTCAGTGCCTGAGCATCCCCCACCTGCTTGTCTTTCTGTTGAAAGGAAGTCCGCTTACCCTTCAGGCACAGCACCGGTACCACCTGCTCTGAGAAGGCTGCTTCCCTCCCCTCTTCCACCTTTACCCAGGCAAGATCACTCAGTCCTTCTTCTGCGCGCCCACAAAACTTTGTTCTGCCCCTGGTGGCACACACTGCCATGTCCACTCAAGGTGGACTGCTTTGGAGAAACGCTGATGGGCCTCCTTTGGGTTAGTATCTGCATTACATGCCCAGTGTATGTCTGTTGAATAAATGAATGACTGAATCAATCAATAACATCATTTGTGCCCTCCCACAAATACTGGAAGATATTTATAAACTCCATAAATACTTAAAATTGCTTTCCTGTTTATGATTGTGGTACTTGATGAGAATACATTCTAAAAGTGTCTTATTAAATCTTTTTTATGTCTGTGGAATTTTGTTTTTGGTCAAAGGTGATAAATTTGGGGAGAAGAAGCCATGCTATTAAAAAAATGAGATTTTATAAAGCAATGGTTTGCTAAAGTGTGTTCAGCAGAATCCTAGTTCCCTAGTGTGGGGCTAGTTGTTAAGGAATAAATGGCCTAGGGCCAAATGAAGTTTGGGAGAGGCTGTGGTTAATCAGGTTACTCTACTGTGGGGTGTCTCAAAGCTTTGATATGATATTGCTTAGGAGTATGAGAGAGGGGGCATATGCAAAGTGTACTTCTGCAACACTAGCTTAGCACCTACCACAGTGCAAAAGGCAAAGCAGGTTTGGCATTTTGCTATGAATTCATTGATGATAATCCAGTCCCTTGAATTAGGTCCCTGAGAAGCAGGTGAGGGCGTCTGTGATAAGGGCCCACTTCTTCCCCACCCTCTGCACATACACCACCCCTGCTCTGCAGAAACGAAGAGAAAAATGAAAGGGAATTAAAACATTACTTTACCTGTCACAGCAAGTTATCCAGCATCTCCAGTGGACTATGCAGCAAATGATTGTGGTTTTAGAAATAACCTGTCGGCCCCAGTGGCTCTACGGTAACCTCCCAGGACTATTCCATAAACACCAGTTCTCTGCGCAGTAATTACCAACTCTCTCCTTGGTAAATTTACTAGTGTGTCTAGGAGTAATTGCTGGAGAACTCACACTTTCAAATTTACAAGAGGCAAACAGCCTTGTATTTACTCAGGGGGTTATCAGGTATTCAAACTGAGCTGTGTAAAAAGTGCGACTGATCATAGAAATAAGGGAGAGAGCCTGAATTTTCACCTTGGAGTTTTTCTCAATGGGCGAGAACCTGGCTGAGTAGATTTATGGTGGGGGTCTATGGAGGATACTTTTCTTCTCCTCAAGGTCTCTTCCCTTCCTTGAGGTTTGGAGCAATAGTAAAGTCGGACTTTATATACAGTTGGAACCCATTGTTGCCTTCAGACAAAAATGGCTGGTTGGTACCAGTGGCTGGGAAGCTGTAAAACTTGGTCCAGTCCAAATTCTTACCTGTGCCCATGGTGTTTATCCTCTAGAGATCTCAGGGAACACAGAGGACATCCCTCTGGTGCGCTGGAGGCAGCAGTGGCTGGAGAACGGCACTTTGCTTTTTCACATCCATCACCAAGATGGTGCCCCGAGCCTCCCTGGGCAAGACCCGACTGAGGAGCCCCAGCATGAGTCCGCAGAAGAGGAGCTGAGGATCCTCCACATCTCCGTCATGGTAAGAGCAGCACAGCCTTAGCCTCTGCCATGGCTTGTGTTACCTTGACACTGAGTCTTGGTGCCATAGACGTAGCTTTACATCGTGATACCCAAGTCTACAATGACCACTGAGCATGTTAATAAGCACACTTCTTGTTTGTGCGGAATGCATCCACTTGTGGTATAAGTTGCAGCTGTTTCCATAATACCATTCCCCAACTGTTCTCTCTAGAAAGATGCTCAGATACGGAGTAACTTTTACAGATCAGAGATAATATTAGTATATCTGAATATCATAAAGCATTAAATAGTTGTGCCATAAATATTTGTTGAATAACTGAATCTCCAAGCTGCTTGCTTCTACCAAGCCCTCTTTCCTCTTCTCCCAGCCAGGAGGAGGGTAGCAACCTGGGTTTCTCTCCTCTTACAATAAAGGCCATGTCCATAGATACCTGCTGCTCTCTCTAGCTCAGCTCAGAAACTTCCCCATCAGCCTTTCTTCTATTTAAAATTTTGAAGCCTAAGACAATGAAAAGATTCTTTGTAAAATTCCAGGAACTTGTGTTCTAGAATCTCACTAGAAAGTAAGTGCTACAACGGCAGGCAGGGTTTTTGTTTGGTGCTGCTGTATTCATATATGTATCACCAGTTGATACTTAATATTTGTGAAATAAGTCAATGAATTTCCCAGTGGAGAGAGAAAATACCTGTTTCATTTAATATTTTATGTATCAATATTGTATTGACAAACCAACACATTATCTGCTCATAGGGTAGCATGGCAGCAGGCTGGAACTTGACTGATATCCATGGGCATATGCATGTCAGGGCATGTGCTATTTCACTGTTAGGAAACTCAACACAGAGCACAGAACCAGCCCAGGTCTTAGTCTAAACCTTAATTCATCTGTTGGTCTGGTACTATCACTAGATGCTGTTTCGTTTTGTACATGAGACTGAGAGAAACTGAGTACATTTCAGATATATAAAAATGTACATTATCCAAAAATTTGAGATGGAAAATCTCCCCATAAAATCTCTGATAAAAATCTCAGAATGTAATTCTTTCATTTCTTCCTCAGCCACTGTCCCCATAAATAACTGGCTCAATAGGTTACTTCCATGTACACAATACACTTCGTTTAAACTATATGGTAGAGAGAAGAATCTTTGAATAGCAAACGTAAACTTCAATATCCAGATAAAGCCAGAGGCAGGAGAATAAATGAGATTGCTCTGCCTCACATTGACAAATTAATTGAGGTTTATAGCATAGGAATTATAGGACTTGTATATTCTTAATCAAAGACCAATGTTTCCTCTCTCATGAAAGGTTTTCTTCTTTAATGTAGCTTGTAGTTTCCAGAGAGTGGCAAGATTAGGTAAGTCAGCCAGATCAGCCCTGGCATTGACTAGGGTGACAAATGTAGAGGCCAGATTGTCCTCACATTTGTAATATGGTCTTATTAAAAAAAGGGATGATTTCCTACCAGCCATTCCCATCTTGCCATCAATGTGGGAAGCAATTGTGGTTATGTGTGGTTTTTGTTTGGTTTGGATTTCATTTTTTTTTTTTTGGTCCAAGACCATTTCAAAGAACCATTCTTTGTCACAACAATGGAATGTTTAAGGCAAAGAAGGACCTAGAGATCTCCAAAGATGAATACTGGGTACGACTGTGTCTGAAAGACGGTCCCTAAATACAAGAAGTTAAAACAGGTGATATGTCAGAAGACGAGTTTAGTGGGGTGTCTGGGAGCATAGTCTGAGGATCTGCAGAAAGACAAGTAGTGTAAAGCTTGTCCTAGTTGTTGCTTCATATCTTCAGTGGAAGAAGGACCCTACCATCGACCCTCAGAATGAAGTGCTCTGATGAGTTCTCTAGAGAAGTGTGTGTGTGTGTGTGTGTGTGTAGGTGTAGGTGAGTGGATTTGAAGATAGAATTATGCTGATCAAAAATGTCAAAGGATTTTAGGAAATAGGCTGTACCTTTAAAATAAAACAACCCCTTTGAGAAGTCCGTCATCACTGATGCTTTTGTAAGGGATCCCTGGGCAGGGATTGATGGACAGTGGACACTGACATGGAGAGAGCACAGGAGTCAGCCTTAACCCTGTCTCTGAGATCTGTCTTTCATATGCCACTGGCCACCATGGCAGACTGCAGTGACATTCTAGTTTCCAAGTAAAATAGAAGAGATTATTCCTTCAGCTTTATTTGAGTTTCTTCTAACTTATTTTCAGCCAGGCTGGAGGAGACAGAGGTTAAAAGGGCATCGGCAAAGGGCGAGGGTGGGAAAGTCTTATGCTGTCCCTGGCTTGGCCCCTTGGAAGGCGACAGGCCCACGTCTCCATGAATGATGTAGAAAGTCCTTGACTTCTGCAGGACAGGGATCTCAGGGTGCACTGCAGATGTAAGCGTTCCCTCTCAGCCTCGTCACAGACGGTGTGGTCAGTGGAGCCGAATGCAGCCCACCTGGCCATCCCACCTTGCCCCCATTCCCATGCTACACACGTACGCCACACGCTGCCTCCTTATCCTTAGGACTCTATTCTAGAAGCAGTTTCAAAGTCCGAAGTTGTGTATCTGCCCTCAGCTTAGAAATCAAGCCTGAGGGTATCTTGTTTGAAGATGTCATTCTTAGAGTCTCTGATGGCTGCTTCTTAAGATACTCGGGGATCAGTAGACTTTGTTTGATACACGTTATACCATATACTTTGGAGGTGAGGTAGGCAGCTATTTGAGGCACCTGGATGACAGCATTATAAATGTCAGAAGATAGCAAAATCCATTGACTCGTAACAGTGTTGGGCAGTGAAATGCACTTAAATGAAATCTTATTACCCAAACTCCGTTAGTTATGAAGTAACAGAAACAAAGTTATTTTTCATTAATTCTATCAATCAACATTGGTGCAGTTTTCAGATTGGATCAAAATAGTATAATTTGAGGAAGAGGAAAGTTAAAGTTATTATCCAAACATGAAATATGTCCAACTTTTCCTCTCTTGTTAGGAAAATGTGTATTTAAAAGCTTAACTGGTAATCCCAAATATTCCCAATATGTGCATAGGGAGTCAATGGTTCTGTAAACCTTAAAGTTTACACTTCTCTTATTTTTTATCTATACTTTTCTCATCCATATTGCCTCAGTGCAGAGACCACTGTTCATTTCTGCATTTTGCATTGACTGTGTTTTGTTTTAAACACAAACTGTAAGTGACGAGAGAATGAGAAATAAAAGAAAACCTTTTCTGTATCTTTATGACATTGTGCAGATGAGAATCTGCAAAGTCCTCTCTTACACGGCGCACAGTATAAATCCACCATCAGCGAAATCACGGGCTTGCGGAAAACCAATACCCCAGCTGGGAGCTTGGCAATTTAAAACTTTGAAAAACCTTTTGCTTTTCTTATTTTTCAATCACATCCTAAAATGTTTGAATTATTTTTTCCAAAGAGGTACTATTTCTTCCTTGCATAGAATAATTGGATTTCCCTACTGAAATCTTACATTATTGCTTTGAGGGTCAAACGACGTATTTTAACCTCCTGCATGATTCAAACTTGGCTGAAGAGATTTATTTCAAATTTTGCAAGATAATTGACATTCAGAACTATGAAAGTACATGAGGATACTCTTTTGCAAACTCTTCGACAAGTGAAAGCAGAATCAGTAAATGAGAACTGAGTGTGAGTTTAGACTCAAAGTCAAGAAATTCTTCAATTATAAGGCAAATTGTTTACTCCATAGAAGACTAGGTTTTAATATGACTTCACATCAAGTATTCAGACTCTGTGTGGATGAAGCTTCCATGTTATACTTTGGCTAATTTACCCTATGATCTACATTTTTCTGCTTAAAGCATGCAAAGGATTTTAATGGTGCATAATAGAATTTAAATGTATTATCTATATATTTCATCTTTGTAATTAATTATGGAAGTGTTAATAGATTTCCTATATGCATATAGGTTGGTTAAGTACATTTTTCATAGCAAGGAGCCTTTCAAAAATGCTTCAGTTACCTATATATGTGTATGTGTATATATAATTTTTGTGTATTAATAACTCCCACTGGTAGAGAATATCTTTTGTAATTCAGCCTTCTTAGGCATAATTGCCATAATTCACAACTGTGGGGGAAAAGTCATTGTGAGGTCTGTCCCCCTGAAAATTTTGTGAACAGAACCCATCACTCGAGCCTGGGTGCAGCTCAGGACCACTAGCCCACTGTGTCAAACTCACTGGCCAGCATCTGCAGGCCCCCATGGCCTTCAACTGCTGGCTGCCATCAGAGGCCTTAGCCTGACCCAGGACCCCCATTTCTGGGAGCCCCAGGTGAGTCCAAGGTACAGAGTTCACTCTTGGGAGAAACAAAGTAGAGAACAGAGTTTGAAGATAAAAGAGGTTAAAGGTGCTATTACGAAGTCCCAATGTTCAGCAGATAGAATGAGCATTCTAGGAAGGTCCATTCTGGAAAAGTCACATTTGGGGCTGAGTTAGCACAAAGTCCACAGATGGGGGCCTCTAGGATCATGTTTCCAGGGCTGCGTAACAACTTTGCACCAAACCCTCATCCTTGCTCTCACTGTTTCGTTCAAGTTCCGTGCAGCTGCCTGCACGGCATACGTGACTTGGCTTGGTGTGCTTTGTTTCACTCCTAGAGCCTAGCGCCTGCCAGGGTAGAGAAGAGCAGTTCCAAGGGTGGCCGTCACTGTGTGTCATCGAGATCCATAGGCACAGGAGAGAGGGCTAGATGCTTGTTCTGTCAGTATCTTTTGCCTTCAGCAAATCTGTTATGAAAATTCATTAGCAAATTCATTAATCAAGGTCACTTTTGCAGCTTTATGGTCAATTGATATTCTTTGTTTTATTCGACTTAGGATGCCCTAATTTATTAGATCCAGTCCTCCTGATCTTTAAGAAACAAATGGAGACATTTAGACAAGTCTCATGTTACCAAAAAGTATAGAACTAGAGTAGTAAGTTGGAAATACCAAAAGACAGACCTCCATTCAGATCAAGGAAGACTTTTCTTGAAATTTAAGCCACCCCTCATGGGACTGGACTGACTTACTGGTCACACCGCCCACCTGCCATCACTGTGTGTTTTATCTTCCATTAGAAAAATGGTGGGTAGTTCCTAAAATAATCAGCAAGATCCCTGAAACAAAACCTCTTCGCTCTTTGTCTCTGAAAGACTGATGTGCAAAAGTCTGGAAATTCCAGGGTCCATTTAGAGGCTAAGCCAAGTGCCATCTAAAGTTTGGCTTGCAAACCTCCTCCACCTGGCATCATGGGATGGACCTGCACCTCTTGCTGAGATGCACAAGGCGCAGGTATGTGTGGGTCCACTGCCTGTTTCAGTTGCCCACGTACTCTGCTGTGGTTTGGTGCCCTCCCACATTCCAGTACAGTGAGTGCCAGGGTGTAGTGGAAAGAAAGGCTGGACTTAGAGTTGGAAGAGTGGGCTTCAGATCCTGGCTTTCCTGCTGTAGGTAATTTGCTGGCCTTTTTGGAAGCTTCATTATCTCATCTGCAAAATGAATACACTGGTTAGGCTTTTTAGTTTTAGAGAATGGAGATCCACTTAGGCCTCCTCTGAAATGGAGTTTTATCATAGAAATTCGTATGGAGATAAAGGAGACAGCACTCTCCTGATTTAAAAAAAAAAATTCAAAAAGCAGATTTTCATGAAGGCTGGAACTGGAAGGCTGTTGAAGATCCAAGTTACCTTATCAGCCTTAAGCCTCCATGGCGTGCGGTGTGGCACTGCACACCTGTTTCTGCTGCTCCTCCTGCCGTGAGCAGCTTCTTTGTCTTGTCTGCTCTATAAACCCTGCTCCGTTTCGATGCTTTATATGTTGGAAGTTCCATGTACTCATCATGTCACCTCACTTGTGACCCACCCTGACTTCTCTTACTTTGCAGTGTTTACAACTCTGTTCCCACTGCTGTCAAACTCCTTGCTGTCACCCTCGTTCCAGCTCATTAGGGACGAAGCAGGTGGCTCTAGCTGTTACTAGTGCCCATTTGTTAAAAGCTTTTTGTTTCAAGTTGTCCCGTAGGTGGATGTGATTCTAACCTCCTCCTGGAGGCTGTAGTGGCGAGGTGGGCTTACGTGGTGCATTCCTGCTCTCGGCACAGCTCAGAGCCATTTCCTTTAGCAGAGGCTGAAAAACGATGATTCCACATTTTCTTTGTTCAGTATAACAAGCATACGAAGACCTAACTTGTAGAGATGTTTGAAGAATCAAAGATAGACTTCATCATCATCATCATCATCACCAAAATCTTATTTTGCACTTACTATGTGCCAGACACTGTTTTAAGTGCTTTCAATAGATATTACCTTGTTTTTTATTCTTATCACAATACCATGAAGTAGGGTTGGTTATCATCTCATTTTACATATAAGGAAACCAAAGACCAACAGGCTAAGTCACTTACCCAAAATTAAACAACTACTAATTTGCAGAGTCAGGATTTGAATCAAGGCATTAGCAGAATCTAGACTATCTTTTCAGTAACACCCAATTCATCCCCTGGCCCATAGTGAGTACCCGATATATATTTATCATAGGTCCTTTTACCAGATTTTGTTGTTTTGTTGACTTTTGACTGCTGAGACTCTTCTGACACTTTTCCCCATTTTTACTTTGACACTAATAACTCTGTGAGCACTAGGACCCACAACCACTGTGGAACACAATCTTTTTGTAGCTACACCAGGCAGCTAACCCCAGAAGTTCAGACTCTGTTCAGCTTGGCTAATCCCACCTGCTAACCTTGGCTTCGGCTGCACCACCTCACAGCTGGCAGTGGGTTTATTGGCAGGGAAAGGAAGAGGAGGGTAGTTGGGGAATTCCAACTCTAAAATTGTGAAAGTCATGCAACAAACTTAGACTTTTTCATACACATACTTTCACATTTTGCAGTGAATATTTAGAAACTAGAAGTGTTTTTAAATGTTATTGACTTATCATTGATTTAAAAGAATCATTGACTCATTCATTCATTCAGATAGTGATTATTTCATTTACCAATATATTTTAGACTTCAGTGTTTTTTAAGGTACTAAGTACACAGAAAATGATTAAGATAAGATTCTGCTTTCAGGGAGTATTTAATGATATTATTAATATTTAATATTTGAGGATGGCCCTTAGCAGAACTGAGAGCCAAGTGGAGAGTCTACCTTCTTTTCCATTCCTTTCCATTCTTTACATATTCTTTGCGATTCTATTCTTCTCTTTTCTGAAGTTCATAGAGGCCTTAAGCTGTCCTCCTCTCTCCAGACAGCAAGGAAAATAGCTAAGAGGCCACATTTTCAAAAGGATACTGATGTCTTTTAACAAGTTAATGTAATATTCTGTACAGCAATCTAGCTCACTTGATATAGAAGCCAACAATTTACTTTCAAGTACTTAGTTCCAAAAATCCCTGAAGATTCTTTTTAAAGCAGGAGCCATAATCTCCATTGGGTTTCAATCAATGTTAAAAAGGAGTAATATTCATAGTAATAAAGCTATTGCTCGCTAAGCCCTCACTGTGTCTCCAGCACTGTATGGGATCATTTTCATGTATAATGTCAATCAATTTCCATAGCAACCTTATAAAATAGGTATTTATTCTCCCACTTTTCAGACGTGAGCACTGAGACTTAGACAAAGTAAATAAGAGGCCAAAGTTACATAGGCCATGATAGGTAGGCCAGGATTCAAGGCAAGTGTATCTGACTCCAGAGTCCACTCTGCTACAACATTCTCCTACCTGGTGGCATCAGGGTTGGCTGATTTCTCCAGGTTTCCAGGCTGTGGAATAATTTTACTTATTTTAGCTAACATAGCAGAAACCTCTCACCTGAAGATTAAGAAGGCACATAGAGAAGTGGGCAAGATGCTCTCATGGTGAGGTCTATGAGCTACTTCAAAAGGTAAAGGAAGGCTGGGTGTGGTGGCTCACGCCTGTAATCCTAGCACTCTGGGAGGCCGAGGTGGGCGGATTGTTTGAGCTCAGGAGTTCAAAACCAGCCTGAGCGAAAATTCATTAGCAAATTCATTAATCAAGGTCA
>NW_012146745.1:1844127-1878211 GCF_000956105.1 Propithecus coquereli
TCCATGGTATACATATACTACATTTTGTTAATCCCCTCAGGAATTGATGGACACTTGGGTTGATTCCACATCTTTGCAATTGTGAATTGTGCTACAATGAACATTCAAGTACAGGTGTCTTTTTGATAAAATGACTTCTTTTTCTTTGGGTAAACAGCCAGTAGTGAGATTGTTGGATCGAATGGTAGGTCTGCTTTTAGTTCTTTGAGGAATCTCCACACTGTTTACCATAGAGGTAGTTTCACCAACAGTGTATAAGCATTCCTTTCTCTCTGCATCCACGCCAGCATCTATTGTTTTTGGACTTTTTAATAAAAGCCATTCTAACTGGGGTAAGGTGATATCTCACTGTGGTTTTAATTTGCATTTCCCTGATGATTAATGATGTTGAGCATTTTTTCATATGTTTATTGGCCATTTGTCTATCTTCTTTTGAAAAGCCTCTATTCATATCTTTTGCCCACTTTTTGATGGGGTTGTTTGTTTTTTTTCTTGTTGATTTGCTTGAGTTTTTTGTAGATTCTTGTTATTAGCTCTTTATCAGATGAACAGCTTGTGAATATTTTCTCACATTCTGTAGATTGTGTATTTGCTCTATTGATAATTTCCTTAGTTGTGCAGAAGCTTTTTAATTTAATCAAGTCCCATTTCCTTTTTTTTGTTGTTGTCATGATTGCCATTGGCGTGTTCTTCATAAATTCTTTGCCTATGTCAATATCTAGAAGCATTTTTCCAACATTTTCTTCTAGAATCCTTATGGTTTTATGCCTTACATGTAAGTCTTTTATCTATCTTGAATTAATTTTTGTGAGTGGTGAGAGATAGGGATCCTGTTTCATTCTTCTGCATGTGGCTATCCAATTTTCCCAGTACCATTTATTGAATAGGGCTTCTTTTCCCCAGTGTATATTGTTGTCTTCTTTGTCAAAGATCAATTGGCTGTATGTGGATGGTCTTATATCTGTGTTCTCTGTTCTATTCCATTGGTCCTTGTCTCTATTTTTGTGCCAGTACCATGCTGTTTTGGTTACTATAGACTTGTAGTATAGTTTCAAGTCTGGTAATGTGATGTCTTGAGCTTTGTTATTTTTGATTAAGATTGTTTTTGCTATTCAGTCTCTCTTCTGGTTCCAAATGAAGTGTAGTATTATTTTTTCTAAGTCTGTGAAATATGATGTTGGTATTTTGATGGGGATTGCATTGAATCTGTAAATCACTTTGGGTAATCTGAACATTTTAACAACGTTGGTTCTACCAATGCATGAATATGACATGTTTTTCCATTTGTTTGTGTCATCTGTGATTTCTTTCCTCAGTGTTTCATAGTTTTCTTTGGAGAGATTTTTCACCTCCTTGGTTAAGTATATTCCTAGGTATTTTATTTTCTTTGTAGCAATTGTGAATGGTATTAAGTCTTTAATTTGACCTTAGCTTGACTTTATTGGTGTGTAGGAATGCTACTGATTTGTGTACATTGATTTTGTAACCTGACACTTTGCTGAATTTATTTATCAATTCCAGGAGTCTCTTGGTGGAATCTTTGTGATTTTCTAGACATAAAATCATATAGTCAGCAGAAAGCAATAGTTTGACCTCCTCTTTCCTGATTTGGTTGCCCTTTCTTTCTTTCTCTTGCCTGATTGCTCTGGCTAGGACTTCCAGCACTATGTTGAGTAGAAGTGACAATGGACATCCTTGTCTTGTTCTAGTTCTTAGTGGGAATGCTTTCAACTTTTCCTCATTCAGTATGATGTTGTCTGTGGGTTTGTCATATATGGCTTTTATAATCTTGAGATATGTTCCCTCTATGCCTAAATTGTTGAGGGTTTTTATCATGAAAACATGCTGGATTTTGTCAAATGCTTTTTATACATCTATTGAGATGATCACGTGGTCTTTGTTTTTGCTTCTGTTTTTGTGATGAATCATATTTATTGATTTACGTGTTTTGAACCATCTTTGCATCTCTGGGATGAAGCCCACTTGGTCATGGTGAATTATTTTTTTGATGTGCTGTTGAATTCAGTTTGCTAGTATTTTATCAAAGATTTTTGCATCTATATTCATAAGGTATATTGGTCTGTAGTTTTCCTTTTTTGTTGTGTCCTTTTCTGGCTTTGGTATCAAGGTAATACTGGCTTCATAGAATGAGTTGGGGAGGATTCCTTCTTTCTCAATGTTATTAATATTTAATAATTTCTGCAGTGTGGGTACCAGCTCTTTTTTGTAGGTCTGGTAAAATTCAGCTGTGAATCCATCTGGTCTGGAGCTTTTAATGACATGTCTCAAGGAACTAGAAAAGGAAGAGCAAACCAAACCCAAAGCCAGCAAAAGAAAAGAAATAACTAAGGTCAGAGCAGAACGAAATGAAATGGAAAACAAAACAAATAATAAAAAAAAACAATACAAAGAATCAATGAAACGAAAAGTTGGTTCTTTAAAAAGATAAAGAAAATTGATAGACCTCTTGCTAGATTAACCAGGAATAGAAGAGAAAGGACCCAAATAAACTCAATCAGAAATGAAAAAGGAGATATTACAACGGACACCACAGAAATACAGAACATCATCTGCATATACTACGAAAATCTCTATGCACGTAAATTAGAAAACATAGAGGAAATGGACAGATTCCTGGAAACACACAAGCTCCTAAGACTCAGTCAGGAAGAAGTAGAACTCCTGAACAGACCGATAATAAGCAATGAGATTGAAGCAGTAATAAAAAATCTTCCTACATTATTCAATTTTAGTGTGGTAGTTTACAGCAAGGGCTTTGCTATCATAGAGACCAATTTAAGTCCTACTTATACCACTTACTAGATTTTTTAGACCTTGGAGAAATTGCTTAATCTTTCTAAACTCACTTTCCTTATCCATAAAATGGGAATAATAATAAATCCTAATGTCATAGGCATGTTTTGATGATTATATGAGATGGTTCTTACAAGGACTTCCTACATTGCCTGGCCAATGGGAGGTGCCCAGTAAATATTAGCCAGGCAGATTCTTGTGGGGGTGGGGGGGGCAGGTGCGGGTAGAGAGGGTGTGTCATGCAAGCTGCCTATAATAATTCTGCGTGCAGTGTGTGACCCAGGGGCCTACCACCTTAGGGAGCTAGAAAAGCAGCTGGGATCATAGCAACCTCTCACAAAAGTCCTAGAGGATTGTGCTCAGGGAAAAGATCAAGGCAATTAGGAACATCGGGGCAACAGAATAGGCCCATTACTAGGATGTAGTCGAGCACATCTAGGGCATTTGTTAGGCCACTTTTGTTGTATTGTTTACGGAGTTTCCTAGCAGGCATCTTATGGTTTAGAATGATAATCCCAGCTCCAACTTCCCTGAAAGAACTTCACTAATTTATTTATATTTAATCAATCCAAATGATGTTATTATGGGAATTCCTTTTCTACTCAAATGTTGACCCATATAAAGATTTTATTACTCCCATCCATAGCAGGGAAAATAAGGCATGGCATGGTGGGTGATGCTCACAGCCAACACTGATGAAAACCTCAGAGATTCTGATTTCTGGTGCTATTATCTTTTCTCTAGTGTCTTTCCCTCATCCTCTGCTCCTCTCTAAAGTTTTGGGATTCTCTCATAGGCCTGAGGTCACCTTTAAATCTCACCTCAAACCCATGCCCATGGGCCCTGGCTGGAGAGAAACTAGACTTAGGTACAGTAAATGTAGCCAGCCTTATAACCACAGAGAGAATGTTTGCATGGACGATGGTAGAAAATTATCTAGGTCAGGGGTCTGTAACGGACCAGATAGTAAACATTTCAGATTGGCAGGTCATGTAAGCTCAGTTTCAACTACTTAACTCTTACCATTGTAGTGCCCATGTAGCCATACGAAATGTATAAATGAATGGGTGTGGCCATGTTCCAATAAAACTTTATTTATAAAAATGGGCAGTGGGTCACATTTGGCCTGGAGGCCAGAGTTTGCTGACCTTGATTTAGTACATTCTCCTCATTTTGTCTACAGAGACTCAACAAAGACTAAAATCTAACAACTTGGTAGAAGCATTAGGGTCCTGTTTGCAACGTGTAAGATAATAATTTGCTAGTTATAGTCAGAGCCCCATAGGTTGGTTATAATTGTCACTTACAGCAGGCGTTGACAAAGATTGTTCTTACTGTAAATTCAAGGCATGTGGTATTCACAAATTCAGGTGAAATCCAAGCACATTAGCCTCTCCTGAGAGGCACTGATGGGTTTAGCAAAGACAGATGTCGATGAAAGCAAAACTATGCTTAGGCTTGACAAGAGAAGTATAAACAGGATACTTATTAGCAAATATGCTATTTTTTCTCCCCTGTGAGGCTGATGGCTCCTGCTAGGTTTCAACTTTGATGTGCACAGTAGAGTTTTGTGAAATGCCTGGATATATTAAAATATCCCCTTATAGCACAATACCTAATATAAATGTATAGGAATAAAAGTAGAATTACGCTTCCAGTCATGATGTCATGATAAAGCTGGTTTGTGTGGGGACTGATATGTGTCTTGTCTAAGAGTCAGTGGTGGCTCTTGGTCTTGCTAATAAGGCTCAGGGTGGACAAAGCATTTTTAGACCTTGCCTTATAAAATCAGCTGTGACACTTTGAAGTGTCTGCTAAAGTTCATCAAATGCATCACCTACGTGAGAGGCTGATATCAGTCGCCCTCCCTGAGGTTGCACACGGGTCGCCATGATGAACCTGGGGAGGGAGGTGAGGTGCTGCTGCCTTGCTATTCAGGATCCCCCTTCTGACACCTCTAGCGCTGCTGCTGATATCCACGAATAGCAGCAGATGAGTCAAGTAGCCTTCTAGCTTGGGATGAATCAGATGCCAGTTTATTAATACGTACCATGGCTGACAGCAGCAGGTGCTTCACTGCATAGCATCTGGGCCCTGCTGGGCTCTGGCTCCCGACCTCAGCATTTAGGATTCGTGTAACTGATTGGGGTGGCCTGAGCTGCGAGTTCTGCTCTCCCAGTAGCACGAAGAAGATGGAGCTGTATGGGAGATCCGTGTGGGAGATCAGACACACCGCATGCTTATTAAAGGATTCACCCTTCATTTCCTGCATTCCTCTATTTAGTCTGAGGAAGAAGATGGAAGGCTTTTGGCCTAAGATGTGCAGGCACTTGGCATTTCTAAGAGTGACTATGTCAGATTTTGGCATTTGTGGGCTTTCAGACACATTCTTACAACGTGAAGTAAGCTGTCACACAGAACAAACTCAGAAGGGCTCTGCATGCTAAGAGTGATGTTAAAGCATCCCTCTTGTATTCTTTTTGTTCCCTAAATGTCATGGAATGTATACATCCAAGTCAGCGTCCCTGAGCTTTCAGGTGGCTGTGTCTGTCCCGCCTGTCTCTCCTCAACACTCGAGGATGCCAGTGGCCTCAGCATTTCTATCCTCAGCCCGCGCAGGGCAGGCTCACCCTCCCTGGACTCCAGCTGGGGTTGGCATGGGGCAGCACCCACAGGCCCCAGCCAGGGCTCTGCTCATAGCTGGCTCCCGCAGCAGAGTGACAGGGGCTGAAACCCCGCTGTGCTCACGTACACTGTGTCTTCCTCTCCTCCGCAATGACTACGGCAAGGCTGGAGAGAGCCTGATGTTGTGATAAGACCACTGAATCTGAAGTCAGGATGCTCTGATTGTAGTCCTTTTTTTTTCAAAAGCCTGCAAAACTTCAGGCAAGCCTCTGGACCTCCCGAGCCTCAGGTTTCTCGTTTGTAAATGAGAGGCTTCGGCGAGATAAGTGTTCTCACAACGTTAGGCATTCGTGTTTTATTGCTGCATTTTTATGCAATCTGTATCAGTATTTCCTGAATAATTTTATTTAAATTGAATGGCTTTTCCAGTGTAAAGTTATTTTAGCCTTATCTGAGATGAAAATGTCAATAAAATCATGGGTTTGATGTTATAGTTGATCATTTCAATAAAGGTTAGGAAAAATAATATTTTATAAAAACAAATAGAGACGTTCCACACCTCCCCCAGCCACTGGCATGCCGTGTGCCAGGAGCACACAGCTCGGCTGTGTCCCGTGCCTGGGGAGGCCCGGGCTGGCCGCCTGGCAAGTTGCCGCTGGCTCTCACGTCTGGGAATGGGAAAGCGAAAGGCTCTCGGGCCCCCAGCAGTCCCTGGTGACACCACTTGAAAAGAATACGTGAAGAAACTTTCTTCCATTCCCTGCGGCAACTCTGCCTTTCCCCCCATTTATGGGCATGAGATGGTGGCCGTGGGGAAAGCGGTGGGCCTGCGTGGCTGCAGGCTGGGTTGAATGGAGGAAGATCCATCCTGGGAAGTAGCTGTCACTTCCCGCTGTGACCCTCTGGCTGGTCCTGTGGGCGTTTGGTGTCTGTGCTCCCTCCACGTGGCCCTCGGGGGCCTCTCTGCAGGTGCCTGGCTTTGCTGACCTGCGGGCGGCCGGCCCTGTGCCTCAGTGCCTCCAGGGTCTCGACACACCCCATCCTGTGCCAGCAGGAAGTGCTCCGGGGGTCTCCTGGGGGTGGACTCGGAGAAGCGGCCCCAGGACCATGGGAGGGAGCCAGCTATGAAGAAGGCCTCTGGCCTCCAGCTCTGGGGGATTTGGGAAAAAGAAATCCCCCAGAATCACCCCTGGAGGCCTTCGAGTACTCTACAAGAGGGTGTTTACCGTGCTGCCTGAAACGACTGGGGTGAAGGCAGAGGCTGAGTGATTGCTGGCGAGTCTGGGAATTTCTGTATTTCTTTCTCATGGGAGCGATTGCTTCAGCTGCCCCTGTGCCTGTTCCCAGGATGGCACTCGCACCTCAGGGGGAAAACCTGCTTTCGAAGGAATCCCCCGACAGAATGGTGGGCTCTGCGTGTTGGGTGGCGGTGCTGGGCCCTGCGGGGACCTCCCGAGTCCCTTCCAGGCGGCCTCATTCCTTCTCAGGACAGTGTCCTGAGCAGGACGAGGTGGAGCAGACGCCCCAGCCCTGCTGTCGGGAGGGACAGGCTCCTCTCCGAGGCCCTGGAGACTTCTTCTTCCGCTTTCCTGCTTCCTTCTGCTTTCTGAGCCCCTCTGGCAGCTGCCCTCTGAGAGCTCCTTTGCCTCTTTGATCAGACTTGATTCTGATGTTCATTTTCACCTGATTTCATCTAATGAAAAAAAGTGAGAGTGAGAAGTGGGCCGTGTAACTATTCCTCTGTGATACTGTAAGTGCATTCAAAGGCGTGTTTCTGCATCGGAAATGGTCGCCGGCATCTGTGTGCGACGCCGCCTCACCCGGCGCATTATTCCAGGTCACTAGGGTTGCGGAGAAAGAACAGGCAAAAGGAAAAAGATGGTTAAGTCATTTCACTTGAGAATCTTCTGCACAAAGAGAGCATTTTCACTTTGTGGGGACAGAGGGACCTCAACATTCCTATCTGTTCTTGTTACCCCGGATCCTGCTGTCTGCCTCCTCTGATTCACGTCCCTGTGCCCAGCATGGCCGTGGGATTCTTTTCTCCTGCCCTGCCTTTCGCTAATGTCTCCAGATCTCTCTCTGTCTTCCCTCTCCTGGACCCTGCGGGTGCAGGCCCCTCACCTCCCACCGGACTGATGCAGGGCTTGCCACCCATTCACTCTTGTCTTCGGACTTCTCCTCCTCAGAACGGCCCTCTCACCGTCACCAGGCTGCTCCTAATAAAATGCAGCTCAGACGAGGGCCCTTCTTGGCGAAGAGCCTCGAGTAGGTGGCTCCCCTGGGAAGGCTAACTCCAAGGTGTCCAACCTTTCGTGGCCTGACCCTGCTCTCCTCCCCCTGCGCCTTCCTCTCTGTGTTCAAGCTGCCCCTGTGCCCTGCACCTCCTTGCTGTTTAGCACTTCTGTGACTTTACTAACGCTGGCCTTTTGGCTTAGAATGTCTTTCCTCTCCTCTGAGTGGGATCACTTCTTCCTACTCTCTTAAAACTTAAGCTTTGTCCCCCGACTCCCTCTAGGAAATTTTTCCTGCCCGCCCCGGGGTGCGCAATCCCTGGTGCGTGTCCCTGTGTCGTCGCCCTCTGTGCACAAGCCCGACCGCCCTGAGTGCGAGCTCGCTGCCGGGAGGGACTACGCTCCGCTGTGTCCTCGCAGAGGGCCGGGCCTTTCTCTAGGAGGCCAAGAGGGACTCCGGGAAGGAAGGGACCACCCTGTGGGGAAGGCTGAGCACGTCAGACAAACGGGAAGCTGAGGCTCAGAGAGGTTGTGTGGTCAGTGGCCTGGGAGCCAGGTGACCCGTCAGGGCAGCTTCCTCTGAATTCTTGCACATTTACTCTGCCGTTTGGTGGAATATTCTGTTCAGGTCTCCTCTCTTGTTGTTGCTCCCCTTCTCCACTAAACCCTCACCCGCTTCCTCCCTTCACTTCTTCTGGAACAGGAACCTCGGGGAAGACTGTCATACACACCAGAAGAGGCTGGGTCACAGAATCTTTTCTCTCTCTCTCTCTCTCTCTGTCTCTCTGTCTCTGTCGTTCTTTGTCTCTCTCCCTCTCTCTCTCTGTATATATGTGCATGTATAAATATAATTTTTTAATTGATACTGAGCAAAATCACTGTGAAAGTTTTTCAGAGTAAGACTCCAGTTTCGAGTGTTCCGAGATGTGGTCTGAGGCCCGGGCGAGACCACCTGGTGCTAAGCAATGAGGCGAGCCCCTGCCTGAGCCCGGCGTCTGGCGGTCCCTGACCCAGCCTTCTGGGCAAAGCCAGCAGCTCCTTGTTCCTGCTGTCCCCTGTCCTCACTGCCTGCTTTCACTCTTCTGCCACGGTGTCATGGTGCCAGGTGTGTCCCCATCATTTGTGAGATGTGGCAGGTGCATTTGATACAAATCATAGGGAAAGTGCTGGAAATTGTGACTCGTTGCATTTTCTCATTAGAGGGGAGTCAAAGTTACAAATGACCTATAATGTCATTCTCACTCAACTGCATTCTGATATGCTTTCTTGATGGAGAGAGAGAAAAAATTGGAGCTGTGGCTGGTGCCAGGAGTCCACCACCCAGTTTGCGGCCCTCGCTGTCACGGTGTGGTGGCAGAGAAAACTGGGAAACTCTTGGTCCTGACAGCATCTGGTCCTCCTGTTAAGCCAAGTTTATTTCCCCAGTTACAGGATGGAGTTAACAAGAACTTCTCCATCCTACCTGCGGTCACTCTGCAGAAACAGAAATAGAAATGTAAATATAAATATATACATAAATAAAAACAAAAGTTAGCACTCTAGTTTCTAAGAGAAGGGACTTTGTTTTGCACCATTCCCTTTGTAGTACAGCACTTCCTACACTTAGGTGCTAAGTAGATGTTTCAGAAGGTGGTGACAAACTCTGACCTCTCTGGCCACGAGCCCCTACTCACGCAGACCTCTGTGAGGTAGAGCAGGAGCAGTCAGACCCAAGTGCAGGGCAGTTAATTTCACTAGAAAAAAAAAATTTCTATCATTTCAAGTGAGCCCTCGGCCTTCTGACAATTGCTTGCCGATGGCACCAGAGGTTCAAGCTGAAGAGAGGCCGGATGAAGACAAGACTTCACGGTTCTGCAGACGCATCCTCAGGACGACGGGTCTGGAGCGGGCACCTCCCACTCGAATATCCTTGTGGGTGAAGAAGCTCAGGGAGCCAAGGGAGCGCCCCTGGCGGGCCAGGGAGCCGGTGGAGAAGAAGGAAGGTGGCTTCCCTAGGACGGCCTCCAGTCGAACTGACAAACTGCACCAAAGTGGTGCTGTGTGTGCATCAGCAGCCTCGCCGAACGCGCCGTCCTATGTTAGCCCAGCAGCGGTGGTGCGGCCGGCCTTGCACCGCACTGGGCCAGGGCTGGGGTGGTGGAGGGGTTGGAAACGTGGTGTCTGCCTGCAAGTCCGGTCAGGGCTCTGATGTTGGGGAGCAGCAGAATTCGGGATTAAGAAATGTCCATATAGACATTGGGAGTTGGCAGAGAGCGACACGTCTGAGACTGGAGCCATCCAAGGAGGGTGCAGGACGGAGCAGGACTTGCCCTCGGGCTTAAAGGCTGGGAAGGGCCCAGGCAGGAGGGCGAGGAAGGACGTGTCCCAGGAGGGAAGAGCAAAGGTTCAGAGATAGGCACAGCCAAGCCCTACACCCCATCCCTGTTCTCTCTCCTTCTCTCCCTTATAATACTGAATATTGAGTAGAAAAAAATAAATCTCAACTGTTAAAACATAGAAACATGAAACTCTGTGAACACTACAATATGAGTTAATTTGTAACGATGCAGCAGGTTGTCCAGGAATGGCCCCAAGGGGTCAGGGAAACAGGCACAGGATTAGGCAATTGGCTGGGAGGATGGTGTCTGGCTCATCAGTTGCCTTAGAAGCCACGACCCCTGACTGCCTCTGCAGCCTGGAAATGTCTCTGGCTGACCTATGGATTCACTCAGCATGGTCGCGCCACTGATCGGTAAATCAAAATCTGACAAACAATAGCAGCGCTGAGCCTTTTGTCACTTTCCGTGGGGGGTTGGGGGGGGCTGGGACTCAGCCTCCAGCTTCCCTTTGCTCTGGCCTATCTTTGGCTCGCTAGCGAGCGCTGGGCCTGTGCCCAAGGTCCTAGCGTAAGTGGCTGGCGCCTGGCGGGGAACAAAGTGAGCCATGGTCAGCTCGTGAAGACATCAAGCATGCGCGACGCGCTCCCTACCTCACTTTGTGACAGCCCCCCCTTTTCCTCCCTCCAGAAAAAGTCAAACACAAGACAGGAAGGCTGGGAAACCAGAAGGACCAAGCTGACAGCACGTGGCTATGCCACGGCAGGGACGGAGGAGGCAGAGTGGGGCAGCTAGGTGTTTTTCTGGGGTTTTTCTTGGTTTGCTTTTTAAAATTAATGACGAGAAGCATTTGAAGACTTGCACAACAGCTTTGCCAGCAAAAACACGATTAGCTGAAGACAATGTGCCACTGATGTCGGAGCTGGTGGCTCAATGGCGCCTGCCGCAATGAGAGCACCAGTACCTTGCCCAGAGGTCGCCTTTGCGGACCAGCCTCTTCTCCAGGGCCATGTTTGATTAGTTCCAGAGAAATTTAATAATTTCTTAAGAGGAAGAAGGAAGAGCCACGGCACTCCGTGCACGGCCCAAGAGAAGAGTCTTTTGACTGCTAGTCTTTCCTTCTCCCTCCGCTCTCTGATGCCAGACAAAGCCGGCTGGCGAGGAGCACGGGGCTTGGAAGGGATCTTGGCGTATGATGCTCTAATCGTGTTCCTACGTCAGCATCTCCTCTCGGTCCTTAATTTCCTCGCCCGTTCCCTCTGCCGCGATTCTTCGGCTCTAATATGCATCTCACTTGCGTGCCAGGATTGAGTCACAGCTGGAGCGCCAGGAGGGGTATGACCATGGGTGCTCGTTGTTCTCCCTGGGGTTCGGATTTGAATTTGGGGCTTGTGATTCAAACGCGGAGTGTTGTGGGTCAAATCAGTTACTAGTTGGAGGATTTTTATGAGAGCAAAACAAAGTAGAAAGGTTTTGTTAACCTCTGTATTTGATCAGCATTGAATGACATGCACGGGGAATGACCATTGTCATCCTTTGGATTCTAATACAAAACATGACCCATGGCTTTCTCCCATCTTCTCCAAATCTGTTGGCCAGCACAGTTTCTTTTTTGGGGAGAAGTGGGGGGTGACCTGACTATAATGCAGTTCCCAGCTCCCCTGAAAGTCAGGTCCAACATTTCTCCCCAGTCTGTCATATATGTGTGCTGTTATATTGTGGAAAACATGTACTATTCCTCTACGTCTCCCATCCCAGAGCAAGACGTACAGAGATCAGAGACCCGAGTCTGTGTACACCTGTGTCAGACTCTTCTCAAGGAAATGGTTGAGCAGCTGTACCCTGAGGCTCTGAAGACAGTTGATTTCACTTTGGAAAACAGCTACCCAAGAACAGATGTCTCCATAGGTGTCCCCTGCCTGTATCAAAATGACAGCTTGACAAGTATGGCCCCCCCGCGGCCATCCTGGTTGAATTATTGTTTGAAGCTTTGTGTTTGGCCAACCAAATGATCAAGCTTAACTGAGGAAGATTGGGGGAATCTGGGGAAGGTGGTATAGACAATACTAAGTGCAGACATTTGGGGATCCTCACTTGGATAAGGCAAGAGTTAGGTGTAAGAACAAGGGAGTCCAGAGTTTACTTTAGAGAAAATGGGAAGTTGGGCGATTAGGGCTCAGGCTACAGTAGGGGGCCTCTTTCCTTCATGACAAGATCATAAAACAATATCAATAAAGTCAGTGGTTGAGTCTTGGTTTGGCCTCATACTACTGTGTAAACTTGGGAAAGTTACTTAAGTTACTCTGATCTTCTGTTTCCTCATCTACAAATGGAAATAGTAATTTCTACTACTTATATTTATTGGTAGGATTAAATGAAATAATGAATGTAATTCACTAGGCGCTATGTCTGGCACATGGTAAGCACTTAACAAATAGTAGTTATTGTTAGTATTCCTTCTCCATTGTACCAGTACTATAGGAACAAGGCAGCATAGGGCTAGGATAACAAAATACAGCAGGAATTTGGGGGAGGAATTAAGCATATGTTAGGGATTGCTATTGGAAGCTGAGAGCTGCTTAATCCTTTCATAGTGATTTGTGGCCTTTGAAATCTTCACAAAACTAACCATCAGCTATGTGGTCTTCGCCTCTCCCAGGATAAGGACTGTGCCGTTGGAAGTTTTACTGTAAAAGAGGACCTGGGCAGGGTCCCTGAATACTCGACTAGACCCTGGCTCAACAGGGTCATGCGGATCAAGTTGTAGTGCGTGTGTGAGACATGACTATGATCCAAGCCACACCCATGTGGAAGGCCTTCCCCCGACACCCTGGCCTGCAGGAGTCTCTGAATATGCAGCCTTTAAGGGCCCATCTTGGTTTTGGGCTGGGGAGGAAGCAGATCTGGATCTTCTCTGGTTCAGACAGCGCTACTGATGAGTGTGTACCAAATTCATAGAAACCTGGACCCCTTGACTCTCTCCCCTTCTCTTCCCAGCCCTGTTACAGGCTGTTTTATCTGAAGTGATTGGAATCCCCACATGTGCCTTGCATTAGGTTTGCCCTCAGTGAGGACTAGTTTTTAATATTGTGGATTTTTATTTTCTCAGCCCCAGCTTAGCTCCCTGCGACCTCCTCTCCTCCCCTTGACGGGGCTGCCTGACTTTTGAGGAAATGAGAGGACAGGGGCTTAATAACTTCACTACCATCAGAGGGAAAGAGGGGCGAGGCCCAATGGTCACTAGCATATTCTGTGCCTGCTGCCTCTTCTGTTACTTGTTCAATAATTCCCTTGATGTTTGGTCCTAATGGAACAAATTATTGTTATTATTTCATTTCATCACGATCACCTACTGCATAAAAACAAAGAGGGAAAGAGGAAAGGAACGTGGCCAAGAATAGGCATTGAGCATTGCCCAGCTGGCGATATTTATTTATTGGCTTCATGCTTAGCTTGTGAGGTTTTGAAGGACTGGTGCAGTAGCTCACGGAGGGAGCCTGCCTCACGCAGGTCTGCCCGTGGGTTGCTGAGGCAGCGACCTGGAGTGCTTTTGCTTCAGCCTGCCTGTCATGCATAATATACACGTTTGTGCACGTGTGTGCACACGCACACCCCACGCATGGGTTATATGTGGGCCGGCCTCTTAACACATGACACTGATTGGGGTCCCATCCATCATTTTGGACTAGGCGCCATTGCCTCGCAGGAGATTGTTCCGCCTACATCCAGAGGGATGGAGGACCCTGGCTCTGCCCCAGCAGCCTCACTCCTCACTGCTCCCGCACACTGCAGAGATGTGGGTCGGTCTTTGGAATTAGGGGATCCATGGGCTGGCAGCCAAGCCCATGGCAAGTGGCTTCTCTGTCCCCTGCTTCACCCAGCCCTGCTGGCCTTCGCATTCTCACTGAGGCAAACAACAGGTAGCCCAAGCTGCTCACGATCAGAGAGTCTAAGCCGCTGATGGACGAATGTGCTCCTTTGCTTTTGCTTTGGGACAGCAAAGTCAAGGGTCTGAGGCAGGGAAAATCTCAAGACCCAAAAAAGCAGTTCTATAAAAAGATTCAAAGGAGGACGACTGGAAATAGCCGGGCTGACTCCAGCACACTGGCCTCCAGCCTGTCCCTGTAGGGCTCCCGGCTCATTACATGAAACTCCTCAAGTCTCATAAAGGGATTGAAGACAAACTGCCCAGGTTAAAAAAGAAAGACAATGATCAAACCTAATAGTATTAAGCCTTCTAGACCTAGGAAAAACACAAAATAAAACCAAATTAAATTTAATTAATTAAGCAAGTAAAAAGCTATAAAGTTGTGTTTTCTCCTGAGAAGAACATGCTCATAGCCTCATTAGGTTGGAAGGGCACTCGAATATCACCTGCCTGACCTGGAAGGCTCTTCGTCTCAGAGTCTGTCTCTTGTTGAGGGAAGGGTGCCTGGTCCCCGTCGTTAGCCAGCAAATAGCATTGTAATGAGATCAGATCTTGGGAAACAACTTATTTCTTCCCTGGGCTTTGGCTACTTGGCCCTGGGAGGGTGGCAGAGGGGTTCTGAAGGGTGCCGAGGCAGCAGTCAACAGCAGTAGCGTGCCCCAGCGGGAGGCTACCCAGACAGGCAGGCTGCCCCCCGCCCCCCCAGGGGGATACGCAGCTCATGTCAGAAGCCCCAGAAGACACATTGAGGCCTCTTAATTAACGTGGTGGCCCGTGGCAACTGGAAAGCCTTTCCACACGATTAAAGACTTCAGAGAAGCCCCAAGGGGAGGTAATGTTCCTAATAATTTATAAATTGAACTTGCTGCTTAATATGCTCAGAGTGTTTTCACTTGTCTTTCATTGGAGAAGGAGATGGGCAGGGGATAACGACTTTCTAGTCACCAGCCACAGCAGAAAAGGGAAGCTGCCAGAGATGCAAACCATGGCTTTTTCCCTGCTAGTGTGGGTGACTCCTGGCAGTAAAGGGACCCTCGAGGTCAAGAATATGTTACCACAAGCTTGACGACAGCCTCTGGTTTCCGTGAGAGGAGAGGTCTGCTTACGAAGGCTCCTCGGCTGAACGGAGCTGATGGGCTACCTCTGCAGGACCAGGCCCATCATGTCCTTGGCCTGTGGCTTTCGCCTTTGCTGGGCAGGAAGAACTCACAGCAAATTTCTCCAAATTAATTTACCAGTTTGCAGCCATTTCCTGTTTGACAGGGATCCGTGTCACAACTGGAAAATGTTCCGGTTGTTAGAGTGACTGTATTTCTTGCAGTCACCTCATTTTGAAGATGAGGGCCTGGGCTGGGTTCAAGGAGGCTGTGAAGTTTGCAGCGAGTCACATAGCTGCTTAGCCCTGTGATTCTAGCAGGAACCTTCTTGCTATTAGTGATTTAGGTCTAATTTTACAGTGGGCTCGTAGAACCACAGGATCGGAGGGGACCTTGAAAAGTTATCTGTCTACTTTGCCCACTCCCTTGTCCCTGGGACATTTTGGCTGTAGATTAGAATAGGACCAGAGTTTCCATTTGGGCTTACACAGTTTTTCCTGCTCTTGGTCAAAGTCTTGTAAAAGCCAGAGACAGATGTGGGTGCTTGTCGGCACATCGGAGAGAGCATGTTTGCCGTCCACCTTAGGGCGTTGTTATTGAGGAAAAACAGAAGACGTGAGCTGCCAAACTTGTGTATGTGAGCTTTATTTTTTAATCATCACTTAATTCCTGTAGGAATATAATTTGAATTCAGTATGTCCAGTTGCCTTGAGGAATAATTAATTATGTCTCGGATTCACTCTTCTGGTTACTCCTAGGGCGAAAGTGAGCTTTGCAATGTGAGCTGATTGATTGGCTGCAGTCTCTTGACAGATGGTAGCTGGAAACATAATCTCAGCTTTTCCATTTCTCTGCCAAGGGTTCACAAAACCCAGGTGACTTCCTAAACTTTGGTGACATTTAATAGATCCAGAGTCTTTTATTCTAGGATTTATTGATTATATGACACTGATTTGGGAAGGATTCCACTGGCCTGCGGGGTGTTACCAGAGGATCACCTCTATCTAGTCCAAGATGTCTAAACCCACTGCAGTTTCTTTGGTTTGGAGAAGAGAAGAAATGACTAGCTGTTACCAGAACCTATGATCTGTTTTTGTCTTCCTTTTGTGCCTGCATCTACCTTTAAACACCAAATCATGGCAGTTATTTCCTCTATCTAGAACGGAAACTCCATGAGATCAGGAAGGATCCCTGTGTGACTCACTGCAGTGTCTCCATGACAGTGACCACTAGAAAAATGCCTTGAAAAGTAGGTGCCAGGAAATGCTTGTTGAATGATGTAGTGATGAATTGAGTGGATGAATCTTGTAAGCAACTGACTTATATAAACTTAGCGTGAAGACACATAGAAGATGCCCATATTGAGATATAGTCAAAGTTCATGAGTCCTTCCTTCCTTCTTCCCTCTCCTCCTTCCTTTGTCTCACAAATAATCATTGACCTTCTGCTCTATGTCAGGCACTATGCTTGACCGCAGAGCTTTAAGAGACATGTCAGGCATGGCCCCTGCTCTCTTGAAGTCTATAGCCTAGGAGATAAGTTCAATGAGCAAGTCAGAGGTAAAAGTACTTATGGTTAGAGTTATGTGCAGGGTTCTCTGGGTGGTGTGGTGAGATTAGAGAAGAGTTGGCTGAGGTTGTGTCCTGAACTGACTTTGAAGGATGAGTAGGAGTTAGCTAAGGGAGGGAGGTGTGACCCAGGACCCAGGATGAATATACCGGTCAGATAATGAGACAGTCTTGTGGTTGGCCTGGAGGGCTGGAAAGAGCATAAAAGAAAGATCTGCCTAGAATTTTCCATCCCTGGGCAATTATCATGAATGTTATATAAAACACTGTTACATAAAAATTCTAAAATTTACAAATGATCTGACAAACCTCATATCAGTCTCTCAGGTAAGTGCTGAAAATGTCAATTTCATAATAAAATAAAAGCTGATTTCATTTGTTTGATCTCTATTAAAGCCAGTAGAAATGATTTATTGATTTTTTTAAAGAAAAATATATTTTAAAATGTCACTTTTTTGCAAGGAATTCGTTAATAGATGCGGAGTTCTCATATACCCCCAAAGCGCTTCTAGTACAAAATGTTAAGTTTTGAGAAAAATCAATAGAATCATCAGAAAACTCATGCAAAGATGAATAAAGAGCAAAACAATTCCATGTTTTGCAGCCAGTGCTTGCAGTCAATGGTTTTTTTTAAGTTTCAAAGTTTGCATCTTGTCACTTGTTGCCTGAGTCCACATGTACCTTAATGTTTTGTTCTTGTGTTTTAATGCCATAAAAATTGAAGCTAACACAAGAAAATGAAGAATGCTTTCTGAGCACAGCTAAGTCAGTACTAAAACTCACGACAAGGCATGTGCACTCTGTAAAGCCTTGTGTGGTGGCTCCCCATCCTGTCAGTGTGCTCGTGGGTGGACACTAGGTAGAAGTCTATTTGGAGTTGAATGCCTGGAGGAAGTTTGTTCCTCCCAATAAACTTTCTTTTGTCAGACAAGATGTATGTATCTTGCCTTTCTCTTTTTAACTTGGCTATCAGGAAGCTCCCAGCCACAAACCTTGACTTAGGGTTTTTTTTTTTTTTTCATTCTGTCTACCACCTCTTCATTTAACTAAATTCTTTAAAAAAAAATCCTAGAACATCCACTTTTATTGAAACTGCCTAAAATCCTCTGTGGAAGTACAGGTTAAAAACGATAGGTAAGAAGGTTAAGAAAGATTAAGAAATAATGAAAATGTCAAAGACTTATGGTTTATTGGAGTGATGTGGTAGTAATTGAACGTGAGCACTGGTTGTTCAGGTCCTTACTGTAGAACGGCAGTTGTCAAGGTGGATAGAACATGCCTTTCCTAGTCCAGAGGAGGCCTATATTTCTCCTACCTACTTACCTGTGCACTAAATAGAATGGGCAAGCATTTCAGAGGAATTTGTATAGCGTGATTTTTATAAATTATTATTGCTACAAAATATTATTAAATAATATTACATATTAATATTGCATAACAGTGTGTATGTTATTATTTGCATAATAGTCCACAATTAGTAAGTCATTGCAAAATATTGTGACACCTGTCACCAGTTTGGGTTAGAGAAGCAGAGAAAACAGACCACGACCTGAGTACCCGAGAATCTTTCTTCATGTGCCTGTGCTGAGTTTTACCTCCCGGCTGAAGCTTATTGCTGGTAACTGATTATTAAAAAGCTGAGGTTGCCGAGAGTCACTGGCTCTAGGCAGAGGAAATGTTTCACCAAAGCAAGGTGGGAGAAGGCAAATACACTGGCTTAGTCAAACAAAAACTTGTGTTTTAGCTCCTTATAAGTTATGTTTTTTGGAGAAATAAACATAAAATAGTCCTAGTTGAATGTCTAAGCTCCGCACAAAATAAAGGGAATTTTAGACAAACTTGCCAAAATGGTGGCATGAGAAGAAGAGTGGAGGATCGAGGACTAGAGCTAGTTCTGCACTGTCTAGGTCTGTAGTTTCTCTAAGCTTTAATTTCTTCATCAGAAAAGAGAGGGGCTGAACCTAGAGCTATTCAGTGGGTCCCTAAGATGAAAGAGAGCACAAATTTCTCTGCTGAAATTCAGCTAAATTGAGGACCTTATGGTGTCTTCCAGACACATAGTGATGTGTGATACACACAGTCTTATTTTAACACAGAGAACTTGAAAAGTGAGTGTCATCATTTTACTACTAACTAATCTTGGGTTTGGGTACTTAGTAGGTGCTTGGTAAAAGGTCTTTCGTTTATGATAGTTCCTCCTTCAACCTGCAGTCAGTGAGATAAGCACTTTGAATAGTACAATTTTTTCTTGGAGAAGTGAGGCTAGACCTGTGTAGGGTCCTCGGCACTCGCCTACTGTGTCCTCTCGTGGTCTGTGGGATAGACAGGAGGGTGTAGATGTCTCCAGTGGGCAAAGCTCATTCAGGGAGCCTGGAGCCCGGAGCCCAGTAGTGAAGAATGTAGGCTCTGAAATAAGAGACATTGCAGTCCCTTCCAGTCCTACCACTCACCTGTTTGCTGTGTGACCTTGGGCAAGTAATTTAACCTTGGTGCCTCAGCTTGTTCAGATGTAAAATGGGGAAACAACTGATCCTACCTCTTCGAGTTAAAAGTGCAGAGCATTTTGGACAAATGTCTGATACATGGTAAAAGCCTGATAAAGAACAGCTCATCTTGTTTTATTGCTGCATAATATGGAGAATGAACCTGTGACCTGGATCTTACCATGACCCTGTTGTGATCATCTTAAAGGAGAATTAGAAAGGAATGGTGGAAGAAGGCCCTAGAAACCCCTAGGCGAGCAGGAAAGATGGTGTTAAACCACTCCTCGGAGACTGATGCTTATGCTACTCTTACAGCTCTTCAGGGAATAAAATTACCTCCCGTTTTCACTAGCCTAATTCAATGTCTGACAACTTCTCTCAGTCGGGAAGTTACTCCTTCTGTGTGGCTTAATTACCTATTGTTGCGGTTTCAATTTGGGGTGAAGGAAAGGATAGCGGGTCTGACGCTGAGATACAGGGTCTGCTGCGGAACTGCTGGTTGGACACGAACACTCAAGCGTCGGTAATTGGTGCAGGGCTCGGTTACACCCTGTCGAGATGTTGTGTCTTCTAGACAGTGTTCTGCGGGGTCCCAGGGGCTCTGTGTGCGTGCTTGCAGGGCCACCAGGATGGATGGCAGGGGAGGGGGCAGTGATTGGGGACCTAGAATAAATACTTGGCTTTGGACTCCCACCCACGATATAACCTAAGCATGTTTACTCTTTCTCTGTGCTTGTGTGAGAGATCACACCAGGAGAAGGGGTTCTGCAGATAAAAGAAAAATTTGAAAACCAGGAGGTCAGTGTACTTCCCTCCCCAACAAGCCACACTTGGCAGCTGACTCTGTTGCTTCATGCCTCTGTCCCCCTGTGCTACCTGCGTGAGGTGGCTGTGTGTGTGTGTGCGCGCGCGTGTGTGTGTTTGTTCCTTTGCTCACAGTGATGATAGCAGAGGGAGGATGAATAATAAGATTTATGGGAAGATGAACTTCATGAATCCAAAACATAATTATTATGAGCCCCCTTTTATGTGTTTGGGGGAATCCTCCTGAGCTAGCCTTGTGTGGGTGGGCCCCCTGGGAATTGATAGGGGGTTTTCATCTCTAGCCTGTATGATAGGGTGGCATGATTGAAGCCCACGGTTGAGAGCAGAACCATTTGGCACACCCTGGCCTAGTGAAATAGGTTTGGAGGGATATTGACCAAAATGAAGGGAGTGGGTGTAGATTGTGCACGGAGAGATTGATGTGCTCCGACTGCTGCGTGTAACGGGCCTGCAGGGCCCTCCCTCCAAACACTGCCCCAGGAGGGTGCCAAGGAAAGGTACTCAATCTCCCTGAGCCCTGCATCCTCGCCTCTGACAGACGACCGAGTGGCGTCCTGATTTGTAAGGAACGGCCACAGAGGTGGTGGCCTTGGAGAACCAGAGGGTGCAGAAGGCAACCCCTCTGCCAGCCCGACTGCAGGACTTGGTCTTGTCCCCTTCCCCTGAGTGTTAGCAAGAACAGCGAGCCCCACTCAGGACCCAGTGTGATTAGGGGAAAGCCGTGGCCCAAAAACCCATGTTCGAATGGTGAGATCCCTGCCCACACTTGGTGGTAAATTCCAGATGGATGTAAATTTCTCTTTGGATTTGTCAATGGTTTTCCCTGCTGGGCCAGTTGCTCAGATGGAAATGTTTAAGGTTATGCTGAGAACAGCCTTAATTTTGTGTGATGTATGATAGGAGGCACTTTACATAGCTAGCTAACCTAATTCTTACAGCCACCCTGGGGGGTTAAGTGGTGTCTTCTCTATTATACGGAGGAGGAATCTGAAGCTTAAAATTTATAATAGTTGGTGGAACTAGTGTTAGAATCTACCTGTGATTGATTTTTAGATGTGAGACAAGAGGAAACCAGATGCCACCCTGTACTGCTAAAAAAAATGGACTGAAAGCAGCTTTATGTGTAGCAGACTTCCCTTAACACATGAACTGCCTCCCTATTTCTGTAGCTGCTGTCTCCCTCCCTCCCTCCTCTCTCTCTTTCTCTCTCTCGAACACACACACACAGACACACACACACACACACACACACACACACAGACACACTTACTTACAATCGATCACAAAGACTTATTTCTTCAAACTGTTTGCTAAGCCAGAAGCAATTGGACCACTCGAAATGATGCGCTGGTCATCCCAGTTCCTTTCTCCTCTCACCCTAAACGCCGATCAGAGCAACCTGCGGTCTGTCCCGTTACTGCTGAATGACGGCTGCTGTAAGTGCTCACTACGCCTGAACGAATGAATGAGTGGTGAATGGTGGTAGCAGCAGGGGCGATGACTCTGGGAAGAGCCTGCCCGTCTGCCCACAGCCATCCGCGGTCCTCTCTTCCCAGGGTGGCATGATCGCTCTGCTGCTGTCCATCTTGTGCCTGGTGATGATCCTGTACACTCGCCGGCGCTGGTGCAAACGCCGCCGGGTCCCCCAGCCCCAGAAAAGCGCCAGCGCCGAGGCAGCCAACGAGATCCACTACATCCCCTCTGTGCTGATCGGTGGGCACGGGCGCGAGAGTCTGCGCAACGCCCGCGTGCAGGGCCACAACTCCAGCGGCACCCTGAGCATCCGGGAGACGCCCATCCTGGATGGCTACGAGTACGACATCACCGACCTACGCCACCACCTGCAGCGCGAGTGCATGAACGGAGGGGAGGACTTCGCCAGCCAGGTCACCCGCACCCTGGACTCCCTGCAGGGCTGCAATGAGAAGGCGGGCATGGACCTCACGCCAGGTGGGGATGGGAGGCGGGTGAGGGGTGGGGGTGGCTGTCTGGTCCTTTGTCCCGGGGAGCTGGGGAGTGGGTAGGAACAGCTGATGGTCCTGCATAATGGGATGTGCCGTGCCCTTTTGGTGGGTAAGAATAACTTGTTTCCTGAGACAATGGGAGCTGTTTTCTAATCTTGAAAATCGGGGGCATAGTGGAAATTGGATCTCTTCCCATTTCCAGCACACATTGGGTGCCGAGATATGTTAAATCCAACAGAGGAGCCTTTTTGGTGTATAAAGAGCAACCCTCTCACAAATAAGCAGATAGCAAGAAAAATCAACATATGTGTACAACTGTACAACTCACCTGTATATCGTATATTCGCTTTGGCAATTTAATTCTCCCATGAAGTGGAGGGGACAGTTTTTATCTGTTTTTTTCTATGACTTCTGAGAGTTGGGCCTGGGGTACTTCAGTTGTGTTGTCTTGCCTATATCTCTGTGGTTTCTACAAGGGATGTACTTCTTTAAAGACAAGATGAAGGAATGCAACCAAGGTATCAGACCTCAGTGCGTCGTGTATCTGTAGAGACACTGGCTGGAAGAGACTGGACCTAATCCAGCTGAACAAGATCAGGGTTGAAAAATGCAGAGAGGGAAGGACTATTCTTTACAGTAGCCCACCCGTCTCTCTTTCAAACCCTTATGAATAAGCAAATCCCCATAGACGAACCCTTGACGGTGATTCTTCGAAGCACTGCCCAATTATCTTTAAAGAAGACATGTATGATGCTGAATGTTGCTTAAGATAGATGGACTTTCAGTAGGGCTTGCAAGCGTGGACTCACACAGAGGTTCCCATTCTGCTTGTTATCTAGAAGAGAGTCTGTATGAATAGCCAATTCCTAATAAGGTTTGAAGTCCGGGAACTCCTTGAGAGTAGGACGATGAATGGTGCTCAGAGGTTACCAACTCCAAATGCCTTTAGGGGGCAGACAGACAACACAATACATGAAGCTGGGGTCAGACGATGGAGAATGGTGTGGAGTGTGGTGAAAGAGAGAGGGTGTGTTCTGCCTGAATGCACTCAGGTTCCACACCTTTTAAAACCCCGTGCTGACCAAAAGAAACGAATCTGCAGTCTGTATTTAGCCAAAGGGTTGCAAGTGGTGACCTTATCAATACAGAATTAATTGAACTGCGTTTTTGGTTGTAATCCCTGACTTCATTGCTTCTCCCATAACTTTGCAGTCCCCTAGAAATCCAAGAGGAGTATTTCAGTTTCTTCCTGCCAGTCTCTCACTTTGCAGGTTCCTTATTTCAATTCTGTGAAGCCTCATCTATTGGGTTCATGCTGATTTTCTTGCTCTCATTTTCTCTGTTTTTTTTTCTCTTAAAGTCTTTGTCTTGACTTTTCCTTATACAGGCAGTGACAATGCCAAGCTGTCGCTGATGAACAAGTATAAAGATAACATTATTGCCACCAGCCCAGTGGACTCCAACCACCAGCAGGCCACCCTGCTCTCTCACACCTCCAGCAGTCAGAGAAAGCGGATCAACAACAAAGCAAGAGGTATGCATGTCTGACGTAGGGCTGCAGGTGGATTCCTTACTGTCGGCAGAGACGGCGCCATTAATGCCCTTAACTCACACTCCTGTGCATGGATAGAGGGGCTCTGCCCTGGCACGGTCTTCCTGCAGGCAGTTAAATGCTACTTACCAAAAAATTTGAATGTGTAAACCTTTTGACCAAGTAATTTCACCAACAAGAATTTATCCTTAGGAAATAATTGGACAAGTGCTCAAAGAAGTGTGTAAAAGGCTGTTCATCACAACATTGTTTAAACAAGCGAAAAATTGGAAATAGCTTAAATGTCCATCAACGGGGAATTGGTTAACTACCGGGCACATCTGTCTGCTGTCCAGTGGCTCGCCATGCAGCCATTTGAAATGATAATATAGATCTATATTTGTTAATATGGAAACTTGCCCACCCATCTATTAAATGGGAACAAAATGAGGTTATAAAATAGAAGGTACAGCATAATGTCATTTTAACGGGGGATTAAAAAACCTTTACCTGTTTCTGTATCAGAAAAAGATAAGGAGTATATATATCAAATATTAGCAGAGTTTTTCTCAGATTTAGGGTATTCGAAGGACATCAGGGTTATTCCCTTCCCACATTTCTATGTATTTTCTTTATTCTCTTCTTTTTGCATTAAATACATACATTCATTCTAGAACCCCCCAAAATCCATAAAAACGTAATATCCCACACCTCTTAAAACAGAATTTAAACCTCATATTAACAGAATCATAGCCTGTAATGGAGAAAATTTCCCTTTCTTCCTTTTCCAGCCACCCTCCCGGGGTGTCCCCTTGGGTCGGTAGGTGCGAGAAATGGCCCTAGTCAGCGGGAGGTGGCTGAGGGGGGCAGACTCCAGTGATTGCTGTCATAAGGGTCTACTTTCCAAACAAATTGTGTGTGAGGTGGTCCCAGTCCCCTTGGCTACTTTCCCCAGATTGCCAGTCTACTTGCTCCCATTGTTATCGAGTTTTGTCGAACTTGCCCAATGATTTGGTGTCATGAAGACAGCACTGAAAATGATGTCTTGGCCGTGCTCCTTCCCACTACAGCTGGTTCCGCCTTCTTGAACCCTGAAGGGGACTCTAGCACAGAGGCAGAAAACGACCCCCAGCTGACCTTTTACACAGACCCCTCAAGGAGCCGGAGGCGCAGCAGAGGTAGGAAGGACGGCGGGGCAGGAGGGGGTGATGGGGATCGGGATGGGGAGGCGGGAGCTGTGGACGTGGTGGGTGGGGTAGGAGGCTCTGTGGACCAAAGCCGGTTTCTGCAGGAAGAATTCTTGGACCACACCTGGTGTTTCCTCCTAAGGAAGAAAGAAGAGCCTAGAGTGGAAATCTTCAGAGAATCATCTCTCCCAGATAATGGCACTCTCAAACAAGTTTCCAAGTTGTTTGAAAGGCTATTTCTTGGTCAGAAGATTCTCAATTCCTTCTGGAAGCCTCGGGAGTCCTATTTTGCTGTTTACACACAGGAAGTAAAGTTGATGAAGTGTGTCATTAGTGAAAAAAATGAATAGTGTACGTGCCCCTTGTCTTCTCAGCCACATGGGCCTTGGGATTGAGCTGGGCAAGGGTGGGGGCAGGTGGTTGGGGGATGATCTATGGCCTGAGAATGTGTGGAATTGCTTTGATCTCTACACCCCTGCGTGGTAGAACTACAGGACCCTAAGCTTCCAAGTCCCCTCCTTCCTCGTAGCAAGGTTTGGGTAGCTAATCCGTCCTCCCCAGCACTGGCAGAGCTGTCCTCCCGCACAGCTGCTATCTGGGCCTCTCCACTCTCCTGTCCAGTGGCTCCAGGTGTGACCATGGCAACTGCAGCTGCCACTACCCATGACTTTGCTGCTATTGCCATCATCACAGAGGATGTTCTGGGTTCACGCACCGATTGGCTTCACCATTTACTTGCTATGTGCTATTGGATCAGGACAACAAATTCTCTTAGCCTAGTTCTTTCACATATTAAGTGAGTTAACAATACCTCATGCACAGGGCTACATCAGGATTAAATTATATTAAAATGTGCCTTTTTAGGTGACTGCTAATACACTGTGAAATTCCTACCATTGTTGCTATTAGAACTCCCCATGGTGCAGACTTGGGTTTCTGCAGTGCCCTGTCTCGAAGAGTTCTGGACAGAGTCCCTTAAGATATAATGCAGGACATCTGAGTGGCACCACCTTATGCTACATTCAATAGCATTTCCCTCAACCAAGAGTCAACCAATGCCCCCCCAAAGGACATATGCCTTTTGGCTGTCTCCCACCTCCACTTGAGTTCCCTTCATACCAGTGTATTCTTCACAGAAACTGGAAGAAGCCCTTTTAGTTGTAAATTCTAGTTTCTACAGGCTTCGCTGCTATCAGTGTAATAAAAATTCTTTCCACCATTTTTCTCATGTGATCAGTGGGGCTCTGGGTATTCTGATGTCTGATGCCCCACTTTTCCTGGAGTGAGATGTGGTTTAGGGTCTCCCCATCTCCTCTGATACTTGTTGCATGTTTACAGACAGCAGGGACTCAACCTAGGCCCAGCCAACCTCGGCCTGATCAAAGCAGGATGTGTCCTGCTTTAATAAAGTCTTGTTTAAGAAAACCCGTGGTAAGGAATTAGAATGAGTTTCTTTACAGCGTGAAACTGTTTCTTTTAAATATTAAGCTTTCCTAATGCATCAACTGTTTATTGCTATATTAACCAGACTGGAAGCTTCTTAGGGATGGGGCAGGCCTAATTTATTTTTCCAAAGTGCCTAGTGAAGGATTTTGCCTATGGTAGATGCTTGTGTTTGTTCAATTGGACTGGATATATCCATCAGTCCAGCAAAAACATTTTATAATCCCCCTGCTATGGATAAGGCTTTGTGATAAGTTGGTAGAAACACGGAAACATGGCACGGTGATAAGGCTTAATTTAATAGTATAAATAAAGTCAAGTCAGTACTCAGAAGAGAGACCAGGTGATTCTACCTGACAGCAACAGGAAGCATAAAAAAAGAAAAGAATTAGAAATGGGTTATATATAAGGTGTAGGATTTTTTGAAAGAGAAGTCTAGGCATTTCAGTAAAGGGAAATAGCACATGCGAAGCCTCGAATGCTTAAAAGAACATGGTGTTTTCAAGGAAGTGAAAGTGACTGAACATGGCAGCTGGTGTCCAGAATGGAAGTCCGTAAGCACCCAGAGATGGCAGGGGTGTGGCTAGAGAACAGGCTGGCTAGCGAGGGGCACACGCAGGCCGCGTGTCTGAGTTTGCCCTTGCTTCTATGGGTGGAAGGGAACCACTGGAGGTTCTGAAGCCAGTCAGAGATGCTGGGTTATGGGTTGGTGATGCAGAAAGACCACAGAGCCAGGAATATCAATAGCAAGTTATTGCAATCACAGGGGCGGCGATTGCCGTAAAGAGTGACAACACTGTGATAAGAGGTGTAACAGCAGGGTGCACTGAGGGCTAGAAGAACACCAAAGAAGGAGTGAGAATCTGTTCTTGAAGGTTTCAGGGAAGTGTTTACAGGGAGACGTTGTCTGAGCTGAGACGTGAAGAGTAGGTGTATACCAGGCTGACAAGGTGACAAAATGGCCTTCTGAGGAGGAGGAAATAATATGTGCAAAGTCACTGAGACATAAACGATGATGGTCTAGTCAGGGAGCAGTAAAAAGTTTGCTAGAATGAAGCTTGGGGTACAAGCTTGTGGGTTGTGTAGGAGATGAGGCTGGAAGATCAGCAGAAGCCAGAAAGGACATGGCCTTGACTGAAAGAGACCTGGACCTGATGCTTAGTTGGAGTCATTAAAGCTTTTAAAGAGCATTGTCCTTGTCCACTCTGCTTCGTGAAGGGTCCCTCTGGGGCAGTGTGCAGGGCAGGTGAGATTGGGCGTGGCTGAGGCAGGAGACAGGTGGATGGCGGCTGCTGGAGTCCAGGTGTGAGGTGACAGGGGTTAGGTATGGAGGGAGAAAATGGAGGCCAGAGAAACTGCGGATGCCAAATGACAGAATGGAACAGCATCCGTGGGGGGTTGGTGCAGGGGCTCTGTGGCTTGTGAACAAGAAGGAAGAGTCAGGCATGGCGGAGTTTTCTGACTGGAGAAACCAAGCAGGTGGCAGTGCCATTTGCAGGGCCGTGCAAGTAGCAGGGAGCAGAGTTCGAGAAAAGGTGGCCAGTCCAATTGCGGATATGTTGCGTCTGAATGCCTGAGGGATGTTCTGGTGGTGAATTTGCTGCTGAGGCCTGGGCTGGGCTGGAGATCGTACGTGTGGGGAGATAGACTCCACTGTGAAAGGATAGTAGCATGCACAGAATATTCCCAGGTAGCAAAGAGAGAGGATGCAGAGGCTATACCTTCCGTCCTCTGGGCTCTCTCTCCCAGCTAATGTCAACACACCCCCTCCTAGGACCCTGCTCCCTTAGAGGAAGGGTGCAGCCATGAACCAAAAGCTCATTCTTGTGCTCCTGAGAACGGGAGTTACAAAGACTCCACTGGGCCCAAAGACTGAATAGTGCCAGCTTCCTGTGGGCCACAGTTCAACTGCACCTGCATTCTGGTCCCAGCTCTACTCCTGGGAGTGGCTGCTTGGTCCTAGACCTACCCTACAGCCTCCCTAACCCTCTGTTCTTCTGGGAGAGCTGCCTTCTAAGGTTGGGGTCATCGTCTGTGATGTGAGCCGTGTCATACCCCGAGCACCGGTGCCTGACACACTCACCTCCTCATACGTGTTAACTATCACAGTGAGCTTCATCTTGGAGACTTACTTTCCTCATCTGTAAAGTGGGTAGTTACTAGACAGACTCATGGGTTTATTGTAAAGAAACAACTATTAAACATAAAATAATGTATGTAAAACACTTAGCACAGTCCCTGCCATAACGGATGCCTTTTAGTATTATCAGCAATAAATATTAACATAGAACTCACACATTTTGTTGCCTTGCTTTCTTAAGCATCTGTTATGCCTCCATAAGCATAAGGTCCTTCTGCTAACTATCATTTTAAACTCTCCCCCACAAAAAAAACAAACAAAAAACTAAATAGCCAAACAAAAAACACCCCAAACCCCCAAACAGACAAACAAACAAACCCTTCCGTCCCGGTCCCTGTCTCCACTTTCCCGGGAGTACTTCCCATTCCCCAGCAACGATTATTTCCTCCAGCGACTGACTGCGGGACTTCGAGCATTTCCTGGTGTGACAACACCGTCTACTCATGCAGAGCAGACATGTCCTGTTTCACTCATTCCAGGCCCCACGGAGTAGAGTCACTGGGTAGGGCTCTCGCAGGTAGAGCAGGCAGGAGCTCTTCCAGCTCAGGAGGTTCCTGCTGGAGCGGCAGTTTGCGCCCTGGGAGCGGGAGTGGAGGGCTCTGGGGAGAGTGTCTCTGTGGACAGCCATGGGAAGCTCAGCGTGGGGCTAAACCATCCCACCGCCCTTGGCAAGAGCCGGGTGCTCAGTAAGGTGAGGAGAGGGAGAGGATGCCTCCTGCCATGATTTCTCTTGTGAACCTGGCCCCGGAAGAGTGACAGTGATCAACAGACCATTGTTGACCCTGAAGGCCATCAGTTGGCCAAATCCTCTCTGACTCCAACCAACGATATGGTGTCCATGAGGATGAAGGTCACTGAGGTCATACAGCCAGAGACATTTCCCACCGTGGGCTAAATCTGCCAACTGCCTCCCCGGTTAGCCGGGTTGGGCAACAAAAGGCCAAGTTGGACTCTCAATGCCAAGATTCTTACCGCCATGTGTCTTGCTTGTGTCTTGCTTTCAGTGGGTTCTCCCCGAAGTCCTGTGAATAAGACCACCTTGACCCTGATCAGCATCACTAGCTGTGTGATCGGCCTCGTGTGCTCCTCTCATGTCAGCTGCCCTCTTGTTGTCAAGATCACCCTGCACGTCCCTGAGCACCTGATCGCTGATGGTGAGCCCCTTCTTCCAAGAATGTGACCTTCTCCCCTAGAAAGGAAGGTGTTCAGGTTGGGCAAAGGTTAGAAAGCCAGAGGTCATTGTTGCCTGTTACTATAGCTGGGGGAAAACTAAATTCAAATAAACAAGGTTTAGGACAAGATCGAATTGCCCACAGATGAACCCAGAAAGCGGGTTAAAAAACGAGCTGAAGAGATCACCTCCTCTTTTCTATGCCCACTCTCATCCTTGTTCGTTTTTAAATAAGCCCCTGTCTTTGTAGAGAGATGCAGAGCATACTGGCTACAGGTAGGTAGACACGGAAGATTCTTTTAGCCTTTGGGAAGGGAAAAGCTACGTGGAGCAGTAGAGGTGTTTAAGGATTAGCCATGCTTTGGTTTGGTATGCCCAGGTGAGAAATTCCTAATTGCAGTAACTTGCTGTAAGCCTAGAACTCAGAAGTAATAATTTACTTTCATCCAGGGGGACCCCAATATAATGAGGGAGTAATATAGGTTCTGAGAGTCCCTGAATCATTTAAGCCCAGAGCACCTAATTGACTTGTTAATGTCTGTTCTCTCCATCGCTGTAAGACTGAAAACAGGTGGGCACTGCTCGTGCAGCGTTAGAGGGCCTGCTATTCTTGCAGCACGTGAAGACAGGCGGGGCGGGGGTGGGGAGGACTGTTCCTTGGATGAGCGCCAGTGCCTGTGGCTGGGTCTGATGGAGCCGTGCCATGCCATGGCCATCACAGAGCCACTCTGTCCCTGTGTCCCTTAGGAACACCCTGGAGAGATGGGATGGGGGACGGTGTGGCTGGGGGCCTAACGTCCCTGGCCTCATAGCAGTTCAGGTGATGGCTGAGCCTCCAGCTGATCCCTCACTCTGGGGCTAATGACAGGCAAGGCCTGGTGGCAGTAATGTTCTCGGGTTGGGGCTAATCCCCGGGCTGGGATTCCCTCCGTGTTCAGTGACTCGTGCACGTGTGCTGTGTGTGCCCACACAGGCATGCTTCCTCTCTTTCCCCCTGCAGGGAGCCGCTTCATCTTGCTGGAGGGGAGTCAGCTGGATGCCAGCGACTGGCTGAACCCTGCCCAGGTGGTTCTCTTCTCTCAGCAGAACTCCAGTGGGCCCTGGGCCATGGACCTCTGTGCCCGGAGGCTCCTGGACCCCTGCGAACACCAATGTGACCCCGAAACTGGTAGGCGGGAGCACCGGGCAGCGGGTAACTGTCAGAGAGATCATGCCTCTTGCAATCACTCCCTCGAAGCCCAGACCATCCCTCCCAACTCTGCCGTCCCATTGCCATCTCGAGCCTCGGCCATGCAGGCGACCTGAGCTTGTTGGCCAACACTGTGTGGTCATTTTCTGGCAGAAGCCTTGGCAGGATCCTAGCTGTAGCCCCAAGTCAGAAGGACTGGTTTAAGGTTTAGGATGACCTCCATAGTCTGTTCGTCATCCATTTTGGATATTTAGCTACTGGGGCTAGACATTTTATGATTATAAAATTAATCATGTTTATTGTAGAAAATCTGGAAAATTTAGAAGAGCTTATACAAGAAAATGATAATAATCTATATTTCTAGCTCCTGGATAAATCACTTTTAAAATTTTAATATCCTCCTTTTCAATCTCTTTTTTATGCATGATGTTTAGAGGCTTCCTGAAGCATACCAAGTCTAGTAGAGTTTTCCTACTTTTTTCACCTAACATTCCATCGTGAGAGTTTTTCAGAATCATTAAATGATCATCAACAACATAATTTTAATGGCTTTTGTTATTCCATTGTATGTCTATATCATATCTCATTTAAACAGTCCCCTGTTATTTGACATTTAGGGATGCTTTAACATTTTAATTTTTATAAATACTATTAAAATGAGTATCTTTACACGTAAATGCAGGGCACATTTGAAGTTATTCAGATAAATCTTGGAGAGAGATTATTGGGCCAAAGAGTATGAACATCTTTATCAAATGGGGCTGGGGCTTCCCTGAGCGAGGGTCCAAATTCAGGTATGGCATGGATTAGAGCCCTTGCATGGCTCCTCGAGTTCCGACATACCCAGGAGTACAGATCTCTCATTTCAAGTTGTTTCGCACTTTCACTATAGAAGGGTTCATCTACAGTAGTCTCCACAATGACCTGTTTCCAGTAAATTGAGTACCACCCATACTTCCCAGAGAGGTAGTATGATGTCTCAGAGCAAAGAAAAGAGATGAAGTGATATCTACGACCCCCAAGCAAAATGTTGCCTGAGTTAGAGGCTGACCGCTCAAGATTTTTGTATGTGATGTGCAGCCCCCCTTCCCACCACGCGCGCACACATACACACAAACACACACACACACAATCTTCTTCAGGCACCAAGGTAGAGGGATCTTACTAGAGGATGAGTCCAAGATATCAGCCCTTACTTCTGTTATAATCCTCTACTAAATCTGTTTGTGAGAGTAACAGGTAACTGCAACATCTACGGTTCACCTTCTTAGATCTTAAATTTGTTTTACGTGGGCCCAGCACAGAGATTCTCGGCCCCCGTATGGAGGAGAAAGTACAACATTTTAAACATCTGATGTCTAAGACTGTGCTTACTTGCTTGCTCCTCCCACGCTGTCAGGCAAACACCAAACCAAACAGATGGGCTGTGTACCATGCCTAAAAGCTAGTTTGCTCAAGAGAAATTAAAAAGAGCTAATCTCAGAGGTGAGGGCTCTCCATGCAACTGAGTTAGTCTGTTTTACCCTACTTCTCCAACTGGCTTGGATTAGAAGGATTTGGGACAATCTCGGTTGTTAAACTCACTTCTGAGAGAAGCATGATCTCCAGAGGACCTTGGATGCTTCTACTTGGGTTTTAAAGAACAGAAAGTGCCTCCAATTCCATGTGGAAGGGAGGGATTGGTGTTTTATGCTTTGAGTGATAAACTGCCTCCTTACTTTAGATTAGCATTTAAATTCCTCAAGAAGTTACGTGACTTGTCCAAAGTCCCACAGCTGCCTAAAGCAGAGTCTGTATTCTATCTGTGATGGAATCAGAGCAGGGGTGGGATCACAAAATGTTGCTTAATTTCTCCAGACATATCAGATCCAACGTGTTTGTCATTCAAAACTATTTAAGCACCAACCGTTACTAAACGCTACTGTTCCATGAGCTAGGAAGCTGCTTGTCTGTAGCGATGCTCTCCCAACAACTCTCCAGACCCTTCCAGTGTCTCATTTCTGATCCTTGCTGAAAATGACTTCGGAAAGCCCCTCTCCTGCTAATGGCCTCCCAGTGTCTGTGACAGCTAATGAATTTCCAACTGGAAAGCCACAGAGGAAGATTGAAAATAAGAACCTAGACCCCACAACAAAACTAAGGTGCAACATCTTCATTTTGGGTAACAGCTGAGAAACAATGCTGCAAATACTTTTATTTTCATGAATGCTGGAATTGGAAAGCCCTCCCCCTGCTCCCCCTGCTTCTTTCCGCACAAGGGATGATGTGGTCATCCCACACACTCATCAGTAAGAAACTTTATCGCCTCCCACACTCCATCCTAGAGCCTTTCTCCAAAGAGCTGAGTGTGGGAATTGGCTTCAAATCAAGTCGACATTATTTTTGCAATCCTCCAGCTAGCTTCCTTGGAAATGTCATAGTGTTGGGACACATACTTTCCCAGCCATGCTGAGGGGTCTGCCCGTGTGGATGTGTGGAGCTGTGCAAGTGCACTTGTACACTTTTACACACACACACCTGTGCAAGTGCATAAACACACAAATAACAAACAGATGCTCAGTCACTGCAAAGGAGCTGCTTCTGTGTGGGTGGAGCCCTCCTCAGGCATCCTTCCTAAGAGCGCCCCAAAGCTGAGCACGCGTTCACCCATCACCTGCACAACGCTCTGAACACCAGGTGTAGGAGACAGAATAATGGACTCCTAAAGACGTCCACATGCTAATCTGTAGAACCCGCGAGTGTGCCATGTTACCTGGCAAAGGAGAATTAAGGTTGTGTATGGAATGGAGGTAGCTAAACAACTGGCTTTAAAACAGGAAGACGATCTGGGGGGATTATCTGGATGGTACCAATGTAATCATAAGGGTTTTTACAGTGGAAGAGGGAGACAGAAGAGGAGGTCAGGGTGGTGGGATGGGCGAAGGACTCGGCAGCCATTACAGGATTGAGTGTGGGGAAAAAGGCACGAGTCTAGGAATGTGGTCAGCTTCTAGAAGCTGGAAGAGGCAAGGAAACAGATTCTCCCTTGGCCCCGCCACAAAGGAACGTAGCCCTACAGACACTTTGCTTTCAGCCCGGTGAAACCCATGTCAGACTTCTGGCCTGCAGAACTGTAAGATGAATTTATGCTGTTTTACACCATTAAGTTTGTGGCAATTTTTTTTTTTTTACTGCAGCAATATAAAACTAACACACTAAGGAAGGAAAGAAAAGAGAAAGAGAGAAGGAAAAAGCATTGTTATGCTCCCTTTTCATATCTCCTGGCCCAATTTATAGACCGTCTAAAGATGTGTCAGAAAGCTGTAGAAGAACTGGAGCTGGAGAAAACCTGCCAATCTGTTTTCCATTCCAGCCTTCCTCTCCATTTATATTCTAGCAACGTGCTACCTGGGAGGGATGGAATGTACCTAAAGCTCTTAGCCCAGTGCCTGGAATATAGTAAGCACTAGCAAATGTTCTTGTAATCATCAGGGGTCCAGGGACTTCCTGATTTGAATTTGGATGTACCTGAGAAGTGGTAGACTTGAACTCCAGGGTTGATCTGCCCTTTCCGACCTTCCGCTGAACTCC
>NW_012146745.1:1878546-1909033 GCF_000956105.1 Propithecus coquereli
GGTAACACTGTGAAGTCCACACTGCATTTATCCCCATCTTACAGAGATGTTGACAAATTTGCCCAAGGCCACTTGCCTCGTTAATGGCCCAGCAGGACTCACACTCAGGCTGCCCGACTCAAAACTCACGCTCCCGATCACTGTGCAAGCCCACTCCACTGCTCAAGCTTCAGGAAGGGAATGTGCTGGAAGGCAGGGCCCCAGCCCTCTGATGAAGCCCTTTGCTAGCTGCACACTGACATTCTCTCCCAGGCCTGCCCAGGTTTGTGACCTCAGGTGTCTCTGCTCAAGCTGGGCCAACAGCAAAGCATTAAGGCTATATGACTTAGAGCTCCACTGGACCCAGCCGGAGGCTGACTTTTCCTGCACTTTCTAAGAGTTTTCGTTGTGGTTGTATGATTATGTGATTGTTTTGTCTTCTGGTGGAAACACAGACTGCCTGGTTTCCGCAACTTTTCTCCCTGCTATTCCTGGTCTTTGTTTTGCCATGTGGACAGCTGTGGGGGCCACACACCTGCTTCGTCTCACAGCCCTCATCGATCTTGGCCACAGACACTCATTGCCCTTTCAAGATACGTAGCTTTTATGGTTCTGCAAGGAACACAGGCTTCCAAGCTAAATTAAGTTTTAATCTCCATCCAAGATGTTCACTGAGATCCCTTCTGTCCCAGGTCTTTCCACAGGTCGGAGCCAACTGTGTGGACACGTGTGAACCTGTTGAGGGGCATCAGACCCGCGTCCCGACTCAATCCAACCCTCTTCCCCTTTGCCTGTCTCTGAACCGCTGCCTCTCTCTAATCTTCCCTGAGTTCTTGAACCTGATTTGGCAGGGTAGCTCAGTCCTAATCATTTAGTTCCTGCCACCTGGATTGCCCACTCATTCCAGACTCACTTTTGTGACTCTGTTTCAGCCCCTTCCTTCAGGAAGTACTTTTGGCACCTGTCCTCCGTCTCTCCTTCCAGAGTCGTAGGGGGCTGCTGGACCCTGGACCTGCCTTTTGCCTGATGTCTCCACAGGGGAGAGAGGCCAAGCAGTTAGATACTGCTGAGTCCAGATGTCTTACAAAGGTTTCCCTTTTTAGATGGAGCACACCCAGTTCACTTAGTGAAAGCCAGCCACTCCCTGAAGTGTAGAGGTGACCCTGGGCTTTTACCTTCCACCTGCATTTACCTTACAAAGAACGTGTAATGAGCCCAGTCGTGTCTGAGGAGCCCGAGTTTCAAGGTCTTTAACCCTTGGGTGAGATTTGTGCCTTGGTCCCTCAGCTGTAGAATGGGGAATGACCAAAGGCATCACCCATTATACGAAGTACCTCCAGGAGTTTGCCCTCCCAGCCCCAAGCACAAATCAAGCATGGCCATCTTGAGACCCTGCCCGGACCATCTCTCGGGGGCTCTTCTCTTTGGCATGCAGCTGCCCAAGCACCTCCTGCAGGGCGCTCTGTCCTGGCTGGGTGCTTCTCCGTGCCATGACGCGTCGCCTCTCCCTTGGATTCCTACGTATGCCACCACAGAGCCGGCGCCTCATGTGTTCCCCGCCATCTGTCGCAGCAGATGCGGAGACTGTAACACTTCTAGCTTAGGAGGGCATCCAACACCCTTGTGGGGTCTTTAAAATTCACAGCTAACAGTCGGAGCCTGTGCTTGCATGAAACCCCTCTTAAAGTCAAGATTTAGCAGTTGGTTGCCATAGCAACTCTCCTCATCAAGTCTGAACTCCTTTCAGTATAGATGGCCAAACTGGTTTTGTGGAGGAATACAGACCAGGGAAGTTCGGTGTGTTCCGGAAGTGAGGATGCTTTGAGAGGCAAATTTTTGGATATTCTCGAACTCTAGCATGATGTGTTTGAAAATGTCTCTGTTTCTCGGACTTTGGGCTGCATATGCCATTTTGTGGAGAAAAGCTTTATCTCTTGTTGGCGTGTGTCCCCACATAGTACTGAATGATGGGCCGCGTAAGGAGATAACGACGCGAAGGCAATTTGAGAAGGAAAATATGCTATACCAATGGCAGGTAGTGCCGTCATTGGGAAAATAAGGCTCTGCTTGAACTCTTTGAGTTGTTACTGCATTTATTTTCGCATGTTTTGTGGTAACTTGCTATCAAATGTGGAAGAGTACTCCGTTTTTGGTCATTCCTTAATTCTAGGCAAGGCGTCCAGCTGAAACCATTTTAAGAGACTGAGTGATGGGTTTGACAACCTCCTGAGAGTGCTCACTGCTTTTTAAAATATCTTGCCCATGGCTAATTGTCCACAAGGACAATCAGGAGAATATCATCTAAGGGAAAAGTATATCTGAGCCCTGGATCTATTAACTGACTTAGATACCTGCATCTTGGGAGTGGGGCAGGTGGTGTTATCTGCACATTTAGGGCAAACTCTCTAATTAATTAATTTATTTTTCATCGCCCAGTATTTGCCAAAGGCCTGTTCCTGGGGGGGTATCTGATAGTCTGCCCTGTGTGACTGATAGTCTGGGGTCCAGGTGTTCTTTGGAACTGAGAAGGTGTGAGGCCAGGCTCCTAGAACTTCCTTCTCCTGCCTTTCTGCACTTGCCTTTTTTACCTTTCCTTTTGTCAGAGAAACAGCCTTCGTCCGCAAGCCATATCAGCCACCTAATTTCAAGCTGTGTCTTTCTATGTTTGACTCAGAGCTCCCTGATCACTTCTAGATATAGCTCAGCACCACGGAAACCAGCCGATTTGAATCTGTTGTGGATCCAGTCCATGCGGATGCCAGAATTCCCATACAGGAGACAATGTCCTGATCTAATACTCCCTTAATTTTTCATAAATTAAGAAGTCGCTCATTTCACTCCACTCCTTAGCACACTGAGCTGAGCAGGTTGGGGACGAACATGGGTGTGACCTGGTCAGTGAGGCTCTGAGGGCCGGTAGCTTACAGGTCAGTCTTGAAATGAGTGGTTAGGCCAAGATGCTAAAACAAATCCCTGCTCAAACCCTATCCGATCTTAACTGTGAGGCCCCTTCACTTCATTGTTATTGGGTTTTATTTTCAGAAAGAGAAAACAGTACTCAAAACTATTATTCTATATCCTTTCTAAGTGTTTCTTCCTTGAAAGAGAAAGAAATGGTATGTCCATTGTCTCTGTAGGCGTGGCACCTTTGTTATTTACAAATTTCAGTAAGTCACATTCTGTTATTTGACTAGTTATAAATTAAAGAATCAGATGTTAAAAGAGTAAAAACCAGTGCTTTAATGTAACTGGACTTAGTAGTCTGGGGATATATAGCATTGCGTAAGGAAGCAGCAACAATATTCTTCAAATCAGTACTAAATAGACCAGTGGTTCTTAACCTTTTAGGGATCTTGAATTTGCTTGTAAGTTAGATGAATTTTATGGAACCCTGCTTCAGAAAAGTGCATATACACATAATGTGCAGTTTTATATGCAATTCTAGAGGATTCATGGACCTCTTGACATACCAATGGAGCAACCAATGACAATGAAGCATAGTAATATCCTAGACGAATGTAGAATTATAGAGATGCTTCTGTTTACCAGCTCCACGATAATTAGCCATTTTCACTTAAAAGCTAAAACCCAGAGTTCCTGTAAAACAGTAATAGGTGTAAGTGGCTTTCTCTAAACATAGCAGCTGTTCTGTGGGCCAGCAGCATGGCCGGGTGGGTAGAACAGACACATATAATTTCAAATATTAACTCTGTTACTTACAAGCTATCAACAAGTCCTGCAAGTTCTCCAAGCCTCAGCTTCCCTCATCAGCATAACATAGCTCATAATACCTACTTTTCAAAATTACTAGAAATATTTGATGAAATGAGTCACTTACACAGTCTGTAAACATTATTGATCTCCTGGTATGTGCCTTGTAGTATACTGGGCATTGAGAAAACAGAGATGAAAAAGTCACTTCCTTAAAAGAATTGTTGGTCTTTGTGCTTACAGACCACATACAATAGGTGCTTTCTGAAGATTCGTTTCCTCTCATGAAAGTGGTCACTTCCTGGAAAATGGAGAGATTGGTGGGTGGGTGCACCCTGTAGGTGGTGGAGATTGGAGGAGAAGACATAATGGGACTTACTGTCTCATTCATGCCACTAGTGGGGTCTGAGTCCAATCTGACCATCACACATTAATGTTCTCAAATGCAAATGTTCTCAAATGTTGATATGTTAATCAACTCATTCATGTTTCTCTTTCTTCCTCCTTTCCCTCCTTCTAAGGGGAATGCCTCTGCTATGAAGGCTACATGAAGGATCCCGTGCACAAGCACCTTTGCATTCGGAATGAATGGGGGACCAACCAGGGGTAAGTGAGGGGATGGCAAGTGAGCCGTTCCCACATGTCACTGCTCCCTACGCAGACGTGACACGGAGCAACTGCATGGAGAGGGACAGAGCTAAAGGGTGGCTGTGTTCTGAACAGTCAATGGGTAAAAGTGTCACTCTGGCTTTCCATATTTATACCATTCCAATGACATCCTTATCGTTCTCTCCATTTACGAGTCAAGAGATGCTGCCTCTGACTCACGGCCCCACAGCCTCCAGCTGGAATCTGCAAACCGAGCTGTCCCTCTCTTCCTTTTCACACCGCTGCCAGCCGCTAGGATTCCACAGGCAAAATTGAGCCAGTGATTTTGTTGGAGACACACACAAAGCCACACAGACTCCAGTGTAGGTCTCCCCGCGCCTGACGAGCTTTGCGAGACTGATGTGAGCAGAAACTTGTTTTTACCAGGCCTGTCAGCAGGGGTGACATGCGAAGACTGGGGACAGCTCTGTGTGGAGGAAAAGAGTATTTCCGCCTGATCTCCAATTACCATTTCCCTGTAAGAGCTTTGCTTTCCCCCAGGCACACATGACTGGGTAAAGTGGTTCCCCTCATTCCTTTTTATATTTTGGAGTGTTTTTATTGGGATAAAACACACATAACATAAAATTTACTGTTTTCACCATTTTTAAGTGTGTATTCAGTGGCATTAGTACATTCACATTGTTGTGCAACTCTCACCATTATGCACCTTCTACTGCTGGTTTTTTTTTTTTTTTTTTTTGAGCCAGAGTCTCACTCTGTCACCCAGGCAGGAGTGCAGTGGCATCATCAGAGCTCACTGCAGCCTCACTCTCCTGGGCTCAAGCGATCCTCCTGCCTTTCCTGCCAGAGCCTCCCAAACAGCTAGAGCTACAGATGCGCCCCACCACACCTGGCTAATTTTTCTACTTTTTGTAGAGATGGGGTCTCGCTCTTGCTCGGGCTGGTCTTGAACTCCTGATCTCAAGTGAGACTTCCGCCTCAGCCTCCCAAAGTGCTAGGATTATAGTCGTGAGCCACCATGCCCAACCCTTCTATTGCTTTTTAGTAGCAACTTTCTATTGTCTTTTGGAAGCTGAGAGCTTACTTTCTGCATTGGCCAGGTCATGGAGTAGGGGAGAGGACAAAGGGATAAATAAATGCTAACTAATACTAGCAATCAATGGAATAGGGAAAACTAGGAAGAAATCAAGGCAAACAGCATCTTGGAGTGATAGCTTAGACTGCAGATTAGATATGTGTTTGCAGGCTGATGGTGGAAAAAAGAGACCAATGTCATTTCAGACACTGCTGTAGAGGGTCACATCCCTGAGGTCAGTGATCAGCCCCTTTTGTGTGATTCTGATGAGCCCAAACCTAGAATATTGAATATAGTTCTGGACTCTCAAAGCAATAAATATGGTGACAAATAGGTGAGAGTTTGGAGAAGAGCAATAAAAATGATTGAAGAGCCCAAGGGAGTGATTTATGATAAAGGGATAGAAGAACTCAACTCTGAGAACTTGGCGAGCTGATGACTAAGTCAAGGCATGATGGATGCCCACAGGCGTTAGAAGAGGGCAAATGTTCTGGAACGGGTTGAAGTTGAGGGATAAGGACAAGAGAGAATGAAGTTAGAGAAGGGAAATCTGAGTCACAGGTCAGAAAACTTGAGGAAGTCAAAATGCCATGAAATTTTTTTCCGTTAGTGAAAATGAAGGATTGCTCAGTTGGGTCTGAATTCGAGATCATTCTCACAGAGGCAGTCCACAGAATGTAGAGGAAGGTGTTTGTAGAGGGATAAATCCACGCGAGGTGGTCTGTTGTTGCAAGATTGGTGGGAAGGGCAGAGGACTCGGCTGACAGATGTCGAGCAGGTGCGAATGAAGAATGCCGTTGGCTACTCAAATTCTGCCCGTGCCCTCACCCTCCTTGCCCCAGAAATGTTTGCATGGCTGCAGGGGAGCCAGAGTTTTAGCCCATGGCCTGCTGAGAATCTCAGTTGACTATGGTTCTTACTGAGTAAAATAGTGTAAAGGGTGATGCCCTCCTCATCTCTCGGCCTGCAAACCTGCTGCTGAAGAAACAACAACAAAATATCATTTCCATTTTGCCCGGAATGATGCAGGCTGGCTCTCTGCGGTGATTGGATTTGGTGGTTAATCGCTCAAGCCTCCACGTCCCTAGCCTTGTAGACAGATCATGCAAGGATGGGCCTGACTTTGCTCGGTAATTGCAGAGCCCTCCGTCATTCCCTCTGGCTGTAGGTAGAGACAGTCTTAGGATGTAGACAAGAGCCTCGAGGGAGATGGTGGAGGCCCCGGCCTTGGTGTCACTTAAAACAAGGCAAGCTAACGCACCGAGTTTACAGACTGTCAGGAACATTAGCCCCAGGAAATAGACAAGGAGACCTCATCTGTCATTTCCATCTCTAATTTCCATTATTCTGTGATCATCACTGTCTAGGAGGTCGCATTTTGGACACTAATAAAATAATGGAGCAACTGTTAGGAGGAGGGAAAAAAAAGTGACTATCTTGAGGATAATGGAACCGGGAGCGATAAGCAGTGTGAGTTTATATGTACACAATATAAGAAAGCGCCAGACAAATGACTGCATTTCTCCTCATAAAAATGACAAGATAAGTGAAAAGTAGAAGGTGCCATACATCTTGATTTAAATCAAGGATCTGATGTCATGTTTCTTTAAACGATTCTCACAAATTAATCGGAATTGGTTTGAATGTGAAGACTGTCACTCGACTTGAAAACCGTCTGGCAGATTGCCAGCTAATGATGCGTACTGATTTTCCCGAATATTTTATATAATGTTCCAGAAGTGGAGGTGAGCAGCCCATGTGTGGATATTTATGTTTTTCACTTTGCATTCTTGTGTTGCACACGTTAAAATAGCTGAACATTCTTTTGAAGTAGAACAACCAAACCTTAGGCCAGTAACACTTAAAACAAATTCCTTCACGACAAATCAAAGTTAAGGTACCAGGAGAAAAGTAGCAATAAGGATTCATGACTTTCAGACAAGGAAGAAAATTGATCAAGGACACTAATACAAAAAGTTACAAATGAATGATTCGTTGATGCAGAGGGGTTCCACCTGCAAATTTATCCAGCCTCTGCCTCACTCCAGTTACCTGGTCCTGTGTGTGTGTTGTGAGTGTGGCATGTGTGCATATGTGGTGTCTGCATGATTGTACGGTGTATGCGTGTGAGCGTGTGCACAAGAGTGAGCCAGCTTTTTTTTTTTTTTATAGGAATCCTCTTACCACTCCATCGTTTATTCTCCCATTCATTCATATTTTCAACATCTTCACCCCGTTACTTATTGCGGTTCGGGATATGTGAGGTCGCTATTTATAGAAGATGTGGTCCCTCCCCTGGAAGAACTAATAGTCTACATAGATAGTTGGAAGCATAATAAGTAATTGCAATGAATTCGAAGACCTATTAAAATAAATGTATGAGCAAAAGTTTGTGAGATTAAAGTTTAAGGGGTGATTTATGTGAGGTCAAAGAATCTGAAGTAGGACTTCACAGAGAAGTTGGATTTTGAACTGTTCTGTTTGACAGTTAACAAAGACAATTCTAAGCAAAGGGAACAGCGTGTACAAAGACACAGAGATCTCCATAGGCTTGGTTTTCCAGGAATAGCAAATAAGTAGCTCACTCTCGAATAAGAATGCGGTGTACAGGGACAGGAAAAGAGGCTGGTAAGTTGGTTAAAGATTAGATCTCAAAGAGGTCTTGTTTAGTAAGGCTTTGGATGGTAAAGCTCCCATGTACAGAACCCTAGAATTATTAGCAAGAGGGAGGAGTTCCAAGGTTTCTTTATATTTGGGGCAGAATATCCCTGCACCATGTGTTATTTTTTCAGGACTCTTCATAATAAATTTAGATATACTAAAAGAAAACAAAAAACAAAACAAACACAAAACCCCTTGGAGCTATCTAGATTTTTATTTACCTGGATTCTCCAAGTGAAATATATTCCTAAAGCTATCTTGTACATAAAAGTGTTCACTACCAAATAGCCGAGAATGACAGAGAATTGGAGACCATATACACCAGGTACGTGAATCAAAGGGTTGCAGTCATTTCCTGGTGACTCCAGTTCTGCCAGAAATGCCCAGGGAGAAGTGAGGCAGGTCGAGACTCTCGTGTGTTGGTCTGGGTGGTGAAGCCAGTCACTCCTGCTCAGCCGGGTGGCAGGGGCCTGGTGGCAGATTGTCAGATCATTGAATTCGTTACACAAGAAGGTCCTATTCGCTTAGAGTAAAAATAGCTTCAGAAAGATTTAAACAAAGTCATGGATGACAGATTTCTAATGGGTTATTAAAAGAACATGGGATGTTGGAGGTTACATCCTCGGTCTTTGAGGTTAGCAAGAGAATCAATCATTGCCTGCCAACAGCACCCCCTGTGACCCGGTTACTAGGCAGAGGACCCAGGGTGGACAGGTCCCACCCCTGTGTGACACTTTACCATGTCTCCTGTCTACCCTGCATGAATTCACTGAATAACTCCTCAGCCTCACCCCTGTGGCTGCATAGACACAGCCAGGGACTATTAAAGTCTGTGTTTGATATTTGTTTGCTAGGACAACAAGGACAAATTGAAAATTTTCACAGAAGAGAAATGAAAACAATAAATGAGGATGGAGGAGGCAAGGAGATTGATTTACATGAAAATATTAGAGGAGAAAAAACAAATTTATCTAGCTACTTTGGAGATTATGAAGAAAGGCCTATAATAATTTTTTTTGTTAAATTAAAAGTACACGCAAGGGCCTCTAGATACATTTTTCAGAATACCACCATTAGATTAAAGTCATGTATTTGAAGATTCCAGGTAAATGATAGCCTGCTTTCTTATTCTGGCATCTCGGATACAGAGGGAAACACCAAGGAGATTCCCCGCTAGAGAAATACAAAATATCACTAGATTTCAGTGTTGAGGGGTGGAGACAGGCTGGTAATTCATGAGATGAGAAGAGACCTGCGGTGGAAAATAAACAGGTGTTTCTCCCAAGTCTTAAAAGCTGTTATCAGGAATGGTCCTGCTCATCAGAATGCCTCCTCTTTACCCTTCCTGCTTGGGAGGCAACACTCTTACTATGCCCAGGTAGGGATACACGTGCACGCGCACACACACACACACACACACGCACTGCCCATCCTGCCTTAATATGCCCTTCCCATTGTCCGGGTGCCTGCTGTCTCTCCTATTTCTCCAGCTTCTCCCTACTTCTCCCCCTCCCAGCAATGACTGCTTGGGGATTCTAAACCTGTTTGAGGAGCCCGCATCCCAAATCATAGAAGCCAGTTTTCACTTAAAACCAAGAATGAGGACTGTGTTCACCATGGTTGGCCTCGTGCCTCTGTCTTGCTCAAAATACGTCCTTGACAGGAGGTGATTTTACTGGGGCCTGTCTGAATGATGCCATCCTTACCATGTCCCCAGAGACCGCTAACAGAACAGCAGGCGAGGCCAGTGGAAGGGTTACCTTTGCCTCTGAGTTCTAGCTATTGAGCTGAGACCACCCTCCACTCATGATCCCGAAAGATCCAAAACCTATCCTCACTTCTCCCGGCCACCTACAGCTGAGCAAGCTGCCTCTTCCCAGCTGCCTGATGATCAAGTGCAAACGCTAAATCATTTTAGGGCAGCGACTGGCATGCCAAGGAGTAGCTCTAATTCCAAGCCCGCGTCTTGGCCCGTGTCTGGCTTCTTTGACCAGCCCAGAGTCTCTTCGGCGGTGACTCAGCTAAGGTCAGACAGTCCTGTGTGACATAGGACGTTTTCTGACTTCCCTGCGCCTCTTTCTAGCTCCACGTCCGGCTGTTGCTTTCCCGGCCCTGTGCTTGTTTCTGAGTCACTGCCACCCCGCTCACCTTCCTCCAACCCCTCAAACGAGATTGCCGGCCAGGCTGCAGCTGCTGCCTTATCTCTGGGTGCCCTCCTTCCCTTCCCTCCAGCCCAGACTTCTGTGTCTGCGCCCAGCTCCTGTCATTGTCATCGTGCCATCCACAAATGGGATTATCTTCCCATTAGCTCTCTTTTAATTCTTCTTCTCTTTCTTTGTCTCTCTCTCTCCCTCATCATTGTCAATTATTCCTAACAAGGGTTTCCAGTGTGTTCATTTGCCTATTTATTCTTTGTTCTTCTTTTGTTCCCTCCTTTTCATTTTTACCTCCATCTCCTCCTCTTTCCCTAGGAGTCTGTGAAAATGAGCCTGTCCTTCCTCCTGCCCATTTCAGTCTCAAAACAGATAGAGAGGCTCTTGGGATTAAACCTGAAGTTCCCAGTTCCTTGTCTCTGGAGAGACCCTGCTGTAACCTGATTTCAGCAGAAAAATTGCCCCTTAGGAGAAGAACAGACCCTTACCTGGGCGAGCAGGTAGGAACTGAGTGCTTGAAAGTGAATTTCCACCTGTGAGGATGCCCTCCACGGACAGGCTTAGCAGGATCATGCCCCCACCCAGTTGGCTTGGCATTTTCTCCTGTGAAAACATGTTTAAGTTGACCTGTTTTCACAAAAACTTTGTGGTCAGTCATGTGAGTATGATGATGTGCTCTGTCCTTTGCAGACAGACACCAGGCTAAGACGATGTCTGTCCAGCCGTGGAGAGCTGAAACCTAGCCCTCGCTTGCCGAGGCGAGCCACCTCCAAGACAAGGGCACGTTTGTTCAGATGGGTGCCTTTTTCTTTTCTTTCTTTTCTTTCTTTTCTTTCTAATTCACACGAAGGCCTTTGATGAGCTAGTGCTGACCCTGTGGTCATTTGGGGTGATGCCATTTGTTCCCCTCCTAGAGGCAACCGTAACCTTCTTTGTTACTGAGATGATACCAGAGAAAATAGGCCCCGGTGAGTGACTCCTGCCTTCTCGACCACACAACAGCTATGTAAGTATCATCTGGAGAGCTTACTTAAAATACTGATTGCAGACTTCTCTGCCCAGATATTTTCATCTCACAGGTCTTGGAGAGGGCCCAGACTCTGTACATCTGACAAACTCCCCCAAATGATTCTGAAGCACAGCCAGACTTAAGCAAGACAGGGAGACTCCAGACACGTGAGGAGGGCGTCCTCTTACCAGTGCATGATCCTCTTCCGATTAAAATAAGAATGGGTTTGTAGACTAGTGGCCAAGTGCATCCTAAAAGATCTTTGCATTTTATTAATCGGGAAATGGAGGGCCAGAGAGGTGAGGTAACTTGTCCAAGGTCACATAGCTGGTGGTCAAGCTGGTTACTATATATATATAGTAACAGCTGGGTGCTAGAGATAAGCCAGTTGGGTAGGTAAAGCTATGGAAGAAAGAGCAACGTGAGGAGCACATAATACTCTGAAAGGCTGTAGATGGCAGGTGGACAGTCTGTTGTCCCTAGCCTGCTTCTCTGCATCCTCCTCCACAGGACTGAGGGGACTCATCTTTGTGCTCCCCCCAAGTGACAAGAGTCCACCTACAGTACTGCCCACCCTCCAGACGAGGGGTGGGCCTCGATCACGCTGTTGGCTCTGACTAGTCCAGTCACGGCACCGAGAGACTTATTTTAAACAGTGCCGGAGGCGGGAACACTCGTGTTTCCTCCAACATGACCACCAGGGTGAAAAAAATCAACCTCAATTTACCCTCCCATCTGCTCAAGAATGGAAGATAAATTGTTTCAATTTTATAGAAATGAATGTTTTATGTCTTGCCTATGCTTTCCAGATAGTGTCCTGAATTTATCTATTCTACTGCATGCATGGATATTTTCCACTAGGAATGCTCCTTGGACCTTAGCTTCCTTGGGTTTCAGTCTAAGAATGCTGGGTTTGAGAGTGCTGTTATTTTTTCTGGCTTTGAAGATTTTGGCTATTTATCTTTAAAATCAATACAAAAAGAAATCCACTCATTATCTCATGTTTGGAGAAAACTGTCATTACCATTTTGGCGTGTTTCCCCCAATGTCTTTTTCTAGGCATCAGAACTTGTGCTTCCTACCACCCCCTTTGATTCCGTGTGTATTTTTGTTCTCTCTCATAATTTAACAATGAGCATGTATTATTTTATAATCACAAAACAAGGCGAAAGGATGAAGGAGGAAGCTTTAAAAATGTCTTTGTGGTACATTATTTATTCCTAAAGCTTTTTCCTTGGGGAATTTATTCTTAATAACTAACTTAAAACCCTTGAATTTAAACTATTTTTAGAGGAAAGAAGAAAGTGGTTCAGGGTCTAACATTCAGGCCAAACTCTTCTAAACTAAACATCTCTGTAAGTCTGTGTGTAATAAAAAGTTGTTTGAACACCATCTAGTGACTCATACACTTTACACAACATTAAATGCAGTATAAATTCGATGTCACTGAAGACTTGGAGAAATCCCTCATATAATGCTAATTAATTGTTGTTGTTTATTAAGCATATAATGCTGGACATTGTGTTCAGTGGGTTTTTTTTAATATCACTAATCTCAGTAAAAATCCTACAAACTGTGTATTTTTAAAGAGGTAATGAATTAGTGATGTTTATTCCACCTACAATTTCTATGAAAACACAAAAGCAAAAGTAATCTTAAAGTTTATTCTTCCTGTACGTGTACTTTGGATTCTTGTTCAAACACTCATACAATAATTAATTTCTCTAAGTTTTTAACTTTATATAATTTCAAGAAATAGCAAACATTTTGTCCTGGCACAGATTAGGTTTTACTTTATATTTTTTATTTTACAAAAGGAATGCATGTGATTGACAAAAAAAAAAAAAATCTAGAAACAAACAGAGAGGCAAAACGAAGAAAATCCAAGCTGTCTGAAGTGCCAGCCCCTCCAGAGCACTTATACTGATGCTTTGTTTGTTTAGGTACGACACTTTTTTAACAAAATAATATTATATTGTTACATCTCTTGCTCTGTTCTTATATTTACACGTGTGGATACGTACGTATCTATACCTATGCACACGTATGTATATAGAGTGAGAAGGGTGCATGTTGTTATTTGAGGTCCAGTAGTAGACTGACCAGAGTCACAGAGTGGGGAACAGAGCTACCTGATGCCAACATCTAGGCCTTTTCATTAGGCCAAATATAGTTCAACAACTGGAATCACTTTTTCCTTCCTTGATGGTCCTTCCCACGAAGTTTATTAACCTTCCCACATGGTTTTCTACCTTGAGAGTCGCATTGCTGTCTTGAAGAAATATAGCCAACAGCGGCCTCGCCAGTTGGGGTTGGCCCTTGGATCTAAGACCCTGGGGTGTCAGCGTGTCCCTAGACTTCCGTTGCGCAGGATGTGAAAAGATGTGTGAACAGCTGCTCAAAGCCCCAAGGCTGCATCAGCCCAGTTAGCACTAGAGGTAGAAGTCTCCCGGGCGGCCGCGCAGACCACAGTTCTCAGCATGGCCTGCCTCCCTTCCTGACGTACAACAGGGACTTTCTTGATTGTCACCACGAGAGAAGGCTGACTTTAAAGGGAGTGAGGCTCACCACTGGGAGATGGTCACACATGGGACCGTATTCCACGCTGGCAAGAGCCTACCTGGAGTTGAATTTGCATCAATACCAGTGAACAGTAATGATCTGCATTCCTGTTACTACAGCACTCCCCACCCTCGTCCTGTAGTAACAGGACAGTAGGAACAGTAACGAAATTAATACTAGTAGTAACAACAGTTGACATTTATGTGGTTCATGCAATGCACTGTCCTCTCTTCTAAGTACTGTTCAGGTACCACCAAATTTATTTCTCATTTCGGCACTGCTATTGTCTCCATTATACAAGTGAATTGATTCAATATTGCAGCAATACTGGGAGTCCCATAGGCAAGAAAAGAGGTCCCTAAAGAGGACCGTCCTTTGCCACACCTCGCAAGGGCTACTGTTCCTGAGAGTCTTGAAACAAAAGCAGGAGAGCAGGCTTGGTTCATTCTTGAGGTTCTGGGGGCAGAGGTTCTGTGAGCTGAGGCTGAAATTAAAACAATGATAAGTATGTGGTCTGGGTGAGACTCTCTTTCAGAATAATGGAGAATCCCAAAGAGAGTGACAAGTCAGTGGGGGGACCTGGCTGGAGGCCTAAACACAGGGAATGCCCTTGGCTGTCGTCCAATTCAGGTTAAAAGAAAACCACTTCAATTGGACATATCCTGAGGGGCTCGGGGCTGGTAACGTTGTGGGAACAAACGGCTGCTGTTGGCTGCCCCGTGCCGTGGCCGGTGCGAAGTCAGGAGGACCTGCTGTGGCAGAGGCACGGCACAGCCTGCACCACGGACCCTGTCTGGGGATTCGCATCTGCCCGTTTATGGGCACAAGTGTAGGAGAATAAAACAAAACCACCAAGGAAAGTTCTTGCCATTGGCAAAGGTTCCAGAGCCCTTGCCCAGTGGGTCAGGAGTGACGTCTTCTTCCCATTTGAAGGATGGGCCATCCATTTCCCTCAAGCAACCTGGTCTAGGGAGAAGGTGGCCAGGGACATGTGCAGAGGTTCTCTTTCCAGGTCTAGTTTGGATATGGCTAACTGCCTTTACTTCATAGCCTTGGTCAGACTCTCTGCCCCTAGTCAGGAGACTGTGCACACCTCTCCTCCCAGAGGGTTCACCTGCTCGCAGGTGTGTCTTTACGGGAGGCAGCAGAGCATAGCGGGAACAGCGCAGAGGAGGAATCGGACAGACTTGGTGCAATCCCATTTCTTCTACATGAAAGTGTTGTGTTTTTGGCTAGCTTCATTACCTTCATAGCCTCAATTTCCTTATCAGTAAACATTAGAATAACAGTGTCTATTTCATAGAGTTATTATAAGGATTATTAAGAAAACCTAAACAAGATGTGCTGCATTCAATAATGTTACATAAAATATGCAGGCACACAACAGGTGACCGCAGTGAGTGTCCTCATTGGTGATGTTTTGCACTGGTCATGAGCTCACTTATGTTCTTTGAAGTTACACCAAGTGATGTGATCTTAACGTCAATTTGCCAGTTGAGTTTAGAATAACCCACCTCTAGAATGTAAATTCCATGAGGGCAGAAACAATGTCTTTCATATATCACTGCATTGTCATACCTTAACCCACTGCCTGGAACATAGCAGGTGCTAGATAAATACTTGTTAAATAAAAGAAGGGATGTGCCCATCTTTCAGTGGTCCTTCATAAGCAACACCTAAGAATAACAGCAGCAACTGTCTTCCACATGTCACCAAGTCTAGAGGTGGTTTGGGCAGAATTTACATAAACTTTTTTCTGAACCTAATTAGATCTTTAGATTCTCTCATGGAGTGGTGAATCACCTTCCTAATTTCAGGAAGTGAGAGTAGGAATATCAGCTGAATTGGTGACAATTCTAAATACTCAGAGTTGGAATCCCACCTCCAAGTGGTATCATCCAATCTGCTACCCGGTGTAGAAATCTCTCGTATGGCCTTTTTAGCAGATGGCTGCCCAACCACCGTTTGAACGCTCTCAGTAATAGGGGCTGCGTTATTAGAAGAGGCAGCTCAGTCCATTATCATAATGCAGATCCTCAGACAGTTCTTCTTAGGCTGAGCCAAAGTGTGTTTTCCTTAACTTCCACCGGTGTGATCAGCTTTGTCCTTTGGAACAATTAGGAATATATTGATTTGCTTCTCCTGTGCTCAGGACTGCTAGTTTTTGTGGTACCTTTGTATGGATTAGAAAAATAGGTATGTATGCTCATCTGCTGTAGAGCATGGGGTAGATGCCGATGAACAAATAGGACCACCGTGCACAGGCTGGCTACATGTCAATGTTTCAGGCCACTGTGTATAGGATGATCTCTCCACCGAGTCTTCTCTTCTGAATATATCTGATTCTTTCAACTATTCTTTGGATTGCAAGTTTCTTGAATCTCTTAAAGATCCTACTAGCCGTCTTCTGTTCTCCCTAGTTTGACATTGTACCTTTTTAAGTATGTTGCCCAGGACTCATCAAATCACTCTGTAAAATGGATCATGCCTCTTTCCTCCTCTGTATTTTCTATGAATGAATTCTAAGCTAAGCTTGTGTGAGGACCTTTAACAAAAAAGTCTTGGTGTTGGCTTATATTAAGTTTGTGGTCAACTAAAGATCTTTTTTATGGGGACTACTGTCAAAAAGACAAACTATGTTCAAGACTACGGTCAATTACCTTAACCTAGATACAGGTCTTAAATAAAATCCTCTTAAATTTTAGTTGTAGCCCATTGAAATCCTTTGAATTTTTTGACTCTCTTATCTAACCCATGTATTAGCTATCCCCTCTACTTTATGTTATTTGCAAATTTAATTAACATATATTCAGTGACCTTCTTCAAGTCACTGATGAAAATGTTAAAGAGAACAAGGCCAAACCCTGCTTTGGTCAGAGATCTTTCTGCAGGCGGACCTTAACCCCTTACTCAAAACTTGTAGGCAACCTTGTTCAGTCGCACAGGAATTCATCAACTGTGCATACTGTCATTGAATATATTTCCATCTAGTACATATAAAAAAGTTTATCAAACACCTGGCCCAAAATGGGCCCTCAATACATTTTCTCAGCCAGTGAGTGAATGCCTTTCTGAATGCAAGGGAGTTGACTGCTGTGCCTATATTGGAGTTGCTAACCTAGAGATGCCTTCAAAAATGGTCATGAGCTTAGCTTGGGACTCTGTCTTGCTAGTGAATCTATTCTAGTCCTTAGACATCTTTACACTCTTTAATTTTTTTTTTTTTTTGTAATTGATCTATCCTCTTTCTCTAGAGATGCAAAACTGCTGAGATTTTTTTCCGTACATTCCCCATGTGGCTATTAGGCCATCTCTTCCTGTAGACCACGTAGTGTTATCTCAGAGTCTTGCCTTACAAGGAGTTCTAGCGATGGGTTCCCCAATGGGTTCTTCCCTAATAAGTGAAGGTAAAGATAATAATAACAGCTAACATCCCCTGAGAGTTTACTCTGTGCCTGGCACACTTCTAAGAGCTCTCTGTATTTTAATCTTACCACAACTCGGTGAGGCTGTCCCTTTTTTATAGATGAGGGCAGTGAGGCACAGAGAAGCTTGGTGGCTTGCCCAGAGTTCACACCTAGGGTAAGTGGCATCATCGGTATTTGAACCTGTGCAGTCTCACAGAGGCCGTGCACTAAACTCTCAAGGAGTTGCCTGACAGTGAAGGCAGTGAACTCCATAGACAGGCGGTTCGGGGGTGGCAAGAGCCCCCCATTTTTATGACTTGGCCCCCCTCCCCCGAAGTGCAGGGCAGTGTGAGTAGACAGCCGAGCTGGCTGTGTGCACAATGGTCAGGCAGGTGACGTTCCGGCCCAGGACTGCCTCCACCTGGTGTTCTGATGTGATCAACTTCTCTGCACTGTCAGCCACTTACTGGGTTTTCCCAGGAACATTTGCACTTGGAAAGAAGCCTGTGGAGAGGTAGAGTTTAGTCCAGGTTCAGGCATCAATGAAGCGCATCTGGAGAAATATTTGGGGTGCTCCATGGCCTATGTAGGTGAGGGAGGGAGAGCAGTGTTCCTTGGGCTTCTGAGTCGGGCACTCTTCTGCATGCTCTTGCATCTGTTACTTCATTGAGATAATACCTTGTGATATTTACTGAGTGCTTTCCATGTAACAGGCATTATTTGTAAATGTGTTAAGGGCATTCTTATTATTCCCTCCTCACACTTCACAGATGGGGAAGCTGTGGCACAGAGGGGTCCGGTAGCCTGCTTGGGGGCCCACAGTAGGAACGGAAGGCGAGGAATGATGGCAATCTGGCTGCGCGTCCTGGCTGTCAGTGCGATGCGTGAGGGTGGATATGGCCACCATGTGAGCTCTCGGGACAAGTCCCCTTTGGTACTCAGGACTCCTAGCAAGACAGACCCAGCATTCGTTCCCAGCCCAGTTGACCTGCTATTTTTCACCACACTTGCCGTTTGCTTTCCCTCGTCCCCACTTTTGCTCAGGCCGTTTCTTGCCCTCCACTTCTCTCTCTCCAATCCCCCCCTGGTTAGTGCTGTCCATTTTCCAAGGCCCAGCCCCAACTCCTGCCCCACCACAGGCCTTCCCCAGCTCCCAGTCAGAAGCCATGTCTTCCTCCTTTGGGCTGCCCCAGGCCCGTGACTTGCTTTCATGGCATTTGTCACAGTGGCCTTGTGTCATTCCTATCTCTTGTCTTGACTTGTGCTAGACCATGCGACTTTTGGAGCAAGGGCTTATTTTGAGTCTCTTTCTCAAGTACACATAGTACGTGCTCAGTAAGAATAGAATAATTTCCACTAGTGAGATTTCACATGCTATGAGAAATGGACTAACAGGGAAGGTGTTTATGTTCGAGACATGAAGGAGGGACTGTCTTGATACTGCTTACAACACATCACATCTACTGAGGATCTCCTCGGTGCCAGACACCCCACTTGATGCTCACGACAGTTCTCTAAGGTGCAATCCATTTTAGAGACAAGAAGCTTAAATCTATAAGGAAACAAGCCAGCAGAACATAAGGGTTAAGACTCTGCAAGTAGACCACCTGGGTCCAAATCCTGGCTTTAACACTTGCTAACTACCACTTCTCTTGGGTCCATTATCTAAGCTCTCTGTGCCTTAAATTCCTTCCCTGTGAACCAGGGATCATAACAGTGCCCACCTTATAGGGCTGCAGTGAGGAGTCAACAGAAGCAAGAGTGCCAGGCTCATGGAGGGTGCGTGGTAATACCAGGTGCCAATGGGATCCGATGGTCCTTCCCCTACGAATCAGGGAATCTGGCATCGCACACCCTAACACCTGTCAAGCACATGGTTTTCAGAAGGGAGGTCCTGCTTCCATTATTTAAAATCTTTCAACTTTGACCACTGGCCAGCAGTCCCTAGCCAGGCTGGGTTTGGTTTGATTTGGTTTGGTTTTAACTTTTCTTCCTTTGTCTGCATCAAAGACGCACTTCTGCTCTTCAAAAGCCTTGTCTCTCCCTTCCCCGAACTGTGTTTTCCACGGGGCAAGGGAGGGCGTTGTTGGACACACTAACCTGCGCTCCAGCCTAATTACACCGCAGTCAGATTTTCCATGGAAGCCCCCAGCGTGGCAGGATGCCCTCTTTGAAGTCATTAGTCTTCACAGCAGGGAGAACACATCATCAAAGACTCCGTTTCCCAGCAACCCCTGCTGTGCCCTTGTGCACTGGAGGATTGCAGAGGGAGGGAGAGGGGAGCCTACATGTGCATTAAGTCTGCTGTTCTCTCCTCTGGCCCTGAACCACGATTCCTTTGAACTGAAGCCCAGGGAGAGGACTGATGATGCTATCGCAAAACCTCTCCTCATTCTTTCAGTTTTCAACCAATTTAGCAATTAAACTTGCTAGGACCAGGGATACAGTATGTAGGGCATGGTTAAGGCTCTAGCTGGCAATGTGAGGCGCTATGGGATGGGGTTGGGAAGGGAAACTGGCTCTGAAGATCTGGATCTGGAGAATGTACTTGATGATTACTGTGAGGGATCTTCTGTGAAGTTAGAAGCCCCTGGGTGGGTGTTGGGGGGCGGGGAGTGAGCCTGGGTTTTTATCATGGCTTTGCGTCTGACTTGCCATTTACCTGGGGAACTAGGGAGCCTCATTTTTTCTGACTTTCAGGTTCCTGATCTCTTCAAAGCTTGGTGGCTAATATGAATAAAATAATGTTTAGCACAGCCATTTACTTGGACAAAGATTTTAGATTTCTACATGAATTTGAGCTTTAGATTTCAGCACTGAAGTCCAAGGACTCCAGACTAACCTCGCCTGCTCTGTCTTTGGAAGACCAGTTGGTGGAACTTCATCATGGACTTCTTAAGCTGATGGTGGGGGTGTTAAATCCAGATCATGGGGGGCCTTGCCAGGGTCCAGTATGGCGCAGTCCGTCTTCATCCCTGCGGCATTCGTCAAGTTGGCCCCTCTCACATGTGCGCAGACTCACCTGCGTCACCACTGCTCCCGGGCGGGCACTTTATCTCTCACTTGTACCCCATGGCTGGCTTCTTAGCCGGCTGTCTGCCCCGTAACTCATCCCCAAGTTCTTCTGCCCCCACCACTGAAAGATTCGTCTAGAATACCTGTCCATTTTACACCCTGACAAAGTCGCCAGTGACCCCTAAGGTGCTACAGAAAATCCATCTGGAGCTTCCTAAGGTGGCCTACAAGCTCTTCCTGACCTGGCCCCTGCAGCCCCATCATCTCCGATCACTCTCTGCCTGGAATTGTGTGTTCCGATGGCGTTGAATCTCTCGCAGAGCCTGTGCACGCACCATGCTGTCCTGGTCTCTGCACATTTGCTCAGGGGTGAGCTGTGGCTGGAATGGCTCTTCCTACTCTCCTCCCTCTGCCTCCCCAGACTTCTCTGGTTATCCCTTACTTACTATTTAAGTCTGCACCCAGAGAGCCCCTCTGAGATATACATCTGATGCCGTGCAGTCTTCACAAAGTGGCCTCTTCTGTGATCCTGTGAAACCCGTGCATATCCCTGCCATTGTTATCCAGCCATAATTACAAGGATCTGATAACTATAATCATCTGTTCACTTGTCTGCCCCTGCCCCTACCGTCCCAAACTGCAAGTTCAGGACTATTCATTCTGTCGCCCTATGACGTTTCCTGCCACATTCATTATTAAGCACTGAATAAATGTTCATTGAATGAATAAGTGAGTGGTTGCATATGAGGTTATGTGAGCAAGTTCTATCAGACCTCTCTGTGACTTTCTCAGGGTGTTTCCTAGTGCTTAGGTCTCTCCATCCACAGAGAGAAGAGAAATCAGTGTTTTTATATTTAATATAGGACATGGTGTTCTTTTCTGAGTTAACTTATCTGTCCCCCAAATACCACTAAAGTAGGATACGTCCATCCATCATTCATCCGTTTGTTTAAAAATCATTTACTGTAGATTTTCGATGGCTGAGGGATTATGCTAGGTACCTGGAAAAAAGAGATGAATAATAATAGCCAACAATCGCTTAGGGCTTATTGTATGCCAGATACTGCTCAAAACGTTTAATATTAACTCATTTAATAATGTTCACAACAACCTTATGAATAGGTGCTATTATTGTACATCTCCATTTTACAGTTCAGAAAATTGAAGTACTTAGACTGTTTTAGCCTAAGTACTCCAGAAACAAAGCTTATATACTAATACCTTTTAAGCAGGTGCAATTCCATGGCAGCAAGAGTGAGGGGAAAAGATAATTGAGGCAGAAAGGAGGAAAAGCAGATGCAAAGTGGTAGATCAGTAAGCTGGCCACAGCTGTACAAGAAGACAGTTTGGGACATACCGGGTGTAGCATAGACAGGCCTTATGGAAATCTACACCTGCACATGGTCCATGGAGAGTGGAGCTTGGGCAGGAAGGGAGAAGAATTTATCTGCTGCTTCTTTCCAGTCTCCTAGTTCTCAGTGGGGGGTGGGAGATGTTAACGTCCATGCATATCCCTAATGTCGGCATGAACGAAGCCAAGGCTATCCACCACCTTCACACACACGCACACACACACCCCTCACACACACACACCTCACACCCAGGTGAGTCTCTGATAGGGACCGACTTCAAGTGTGGAAGTGAGCAATGTCTGTCAGAGTCATGATGAAAGTTTGCATTTGGCATCCATCAATGCATAAGGTACAGGAAGTATAGGATGCAAGAGAGTTGAATATAGGAAAGCTGGAGGCTGGCTATAAATGCCTATTGAATGAATGAATGAGTTGAGACGAATCAATGAGTGAGAAAGAAGTGTCCTGAGGAGTGATTTAGATAGATACCATAGAGGAAAACAGAGTAGTCGTGAAATGACCCCACTGATTGCCAGAGTGCTAATGCAGACGTGACAGTGCTATCCCATGGCAACATGACAAGCTGATGGAGTTGCCACTGACCTCTGCCAGGCCACCCAGGTGTGTGTTGGTGGGATGGATGCAGCCAGGCTGGACAGCAGGTGGGTTTTGGAAGGAAGGTGTTCCTGGGAGAGATACTAGATTTTGAGGGGGTGAGGGAGTGGGGAAGGTGTTTAGGGGTAATTTTCATCCCGCTCCCATTTACCTCTAACTCCTACCCCAAAAAGCCTTTCCAGAACATTCTTGCCTCTGCTCTGCTCCCATCTCTGCTGTCAAGATTTACAAGCTTCTCCCCTGGAGTTCCACAGCACCTACACATCGCCGGGTGAAAGCTCAATTCAGCATAACCACTGGCATTCTTGTCCACCTTCCCACTGGACTGTGAACTCCATAAGGGCACAGACTGTACCTTTTTAGACTTCATGCTTGTGACACCCAAGCCTCTTAGTGAGGCAGTAGGTTATTTGTCTTAATCAGCTCAGGCTGCCATAACAAAATACCACAGACTGGATGGCTTAAACAACAGAAACGTGTTTTCTCCTAGTTCTGAAGGCTGGAAGTTCCAGCTCAGTGTGCCAGGATGGCTGGGTTCTTTGAAGGCTCTCTTCCTGGCTTGTAGACGGCCACCTTCTTGCTGGGTTCTCATAATACCTGGCAGAGAGGGAGGTCTGGTGTCATCTCTCCTATTGTGAGGAGGACCCGAGTCCTGTTGGCTCAGGGCCCCACCATTACCATCTCATTTACCCTTAATAACCTCCTTACAGGCTCTAGCTCCAGGCTGACGCCACTCTAGCCTGGGCAACAGAACGACGCTCTGTCTCCAAAAAAAAAAAAAAGGCTCTAGCTCCAATACAGTCACAAGGGGAGTTTGGGCTTCCACATACGAATTTGGGGTGGGGGACACAATTCAGCCCATAGCAGTGTTCAATAGATGCTAAATCCATGGCAGAATCAATGAACTAATAGTGCTGGGTGGTTGATAGGTCCACTGTTGTCACTTTCTGAGAGGGAAGGGTAATAAGGGTTTTTCTTGCCCTTCTGGGTCTCTATACGCCTGCACACTCCATCAAAATAGTACCTAATGAGGGAGCATGCAACAAAAACCATCTTAGCAGAGATGCCAAATCTTACTGGAAAGAGAGGAAGGGAGACAAGTGTTTCCTCTGCTATTTCAATCTGGAGTGCTGCAGAGAATGCTTCCTGACCCTCTCCTAACCTGCTCTTCATGTCAGCGGCCACACAGACCCAACTCAGGGGCCTTAATGAGTCTGGAAGTAGAATTTTCACTCTCTATATGTTTTTTCTTAAAGGCAGGGTTCAACCCAGGAGGTCACTTCTTCAATTTTCTTCCATCTCCTCCAGACCTTGTATTTAACACTTCGGAGAAGTAAATGAATTTGGATGGATTCAATATCAATTCACTTCTTTAGGCCCAATTCAGATGCTGGGGAAATGTTCCCACTGGTAGCAGAAACAGCTGCTGTTTGCTGGGTGCCTGCTCTGTACTTACCAAGAACTTTACTTACACTGTACTCCTGTGTTTCCCAAGAGTGCATGGAGGGACTAGGGCACCGCAGTGATCTTACAGGGGCTCTGTGAGATATTTCTAATTGTCAGGGAAATGTAGCAGTATCCATCAGATACCCCATGAACTACTTTCAATTTATGGGTGCTATTTTTTCTAATGGCTAGGTTGTTCAGATATAAATACCTATTAAGTTGTTTGGACCTAACTACTTAATAAATGAAACTAGTATATATTTCTTTTGGCCTGTGAAAATTAGTGAGTCACTTTGGGTGCTACGAGCCAAGCAACTTTGCAAACCTCTCTTTACTTCATACAATGCCCCCCCATGAGGTTGACATTATTTTCTCAAATTTACCTCTGAGGACCCCAAGGATCAGTGGGTCAAATAACTACTACATGGTTAAATGCTTATAAGTCGAAGAGCCAAGATTTGAGCCTAAGACTGTCAGGCTCTTAAACCTATTCCTCCAAAACATTGTTCTACTGCAGAGTTAATGAAGATTGGGTCTTTGACTGTTGGAACTAAAACAGGCTTTGGCAGTAATCCGGCCAGACTCACAATCTCTCCTGGTCACACACCTGATTAGTGCTGAATTATCTAGGGATCAGGTCTCCCCATTATGGCCTCTCCATTGTACTTCTCTTTCTTCCCAGCTTCGGATAGCCACCCCTTATGGCTCTACAATCTTCATGGTCAAATACTGAACGTGTTTTATTACTCGAAGCACAAAAAATTGAGGGACTTTTGGGGAGGAGCACCAACACTAATTATGGGGCAAAGGGATTGGCTTGCAGGGAGAGATGAAAAGAACAAACAGGCAATGTCTGCTTTGGGTTAAGCATGCTGACATGAGATGTGGCCGTCATCCGCTGATATCTAAATGATAGAAACGTCACAGGACAAGGCAGGGAAGTTATTTGGAGGATATAACCAGGAAATGGGACAAGAAGAAAGAAAATTCGGCTGCTAATATGGTGCTGATATTTACTAGATGGGAGTGGCGGGGCTGGAACAGCGGAAGGGCGGGCATCGCCTGGTTGGTGTAAGGCGGAATTGGCGAAGGCAGCGTGGGACACGCCCAAGGGGAGCTTGCACTGACCCCAGGGCAATTGCCTATTTGCAATTTTCATGGTTCCTTTACGGCAGTATTTTTCCCTTTTGTCGTACTGTGTTCTTCATGCTTTCTGCATTTTCCTTTGCTATCCGTTTATGTCCATTTAAGCCTCTTCTTTCCATTTTTCTTTTCCCCTCTTACTTCTTTTTGCCACCACTGCCTCCCACTCACTCTTGGTTTCCTTGTTTCCCCTCTGCTCATTCTCCTGCATCCTCATCTTCCTCCTCACCTTCCTCCTCGTCTTCCTCCAGTACCTGGTGTATTCCAGGTTTCCAGGCCATTGCGCTTCCTCTCTCTTCTTCCAAAATAGAAGATGAAATTTGCCACTTTGACAAAGAGAACAAAAGCTGAAAGTCCCTGCCAAAGTTACAAGGACAGCATTTTCTCTTTTTAGGGGTTTTAATTTTAAAAAGGAAAAAAAAAATCCAGCCTCTTCTCCCACCCACCCCCACCCCTGCTGTGCTTTCGCTGCTTTCTGGGCTGTGAGCGTCAGTTGAGGGACAGCCAGATAAAAAGCTGCTCCTTGGTTCAGATCATCTCGGCTCTCACGTTCCCTCCCATCCTCAGCTCCTTTTGACTGCATTTGTTGGAAATCCAGGCAGAAAATGGTAGCATTAGCATTTTTAATAAAGGAAACTGGAGAAAAGAGAGGCAGCTCATGAAAGCTGAAGGAGGGGAGGAAGCTCACATCCACTCACAGTCAAAACTCCTTTTCCAAGCCAGAGGGAGCTCAGAATGGGGGCAGGGGAGGGCGGACAAGAGCAGTAGTCTTAGGAGAAGCATTCAGGCTGATATAATTGGAGCTTCGCTTTGAGCAAAGCAGAAACAGTTGGGAGGTGGGAGATTGCTGTGCTGGACTGAGTTTGACTCAACTTGATACCGAGGCCCCGCATTGTGAAATGCTTCCTAATGTAGCCCATTGTCTCCGTCTTCCTGGAAAGAGCCATTATTCATCCATTAGCGGCAAAAATCGTGGTCCTGGCTAACTCCTTCTTTTCTTTTCTCTTCTTCCTCCTCTCCCAGTGCTCTGTAGGGAGGGAGAAGAAATGAACTGGATAAAGGGGGCCACGCATACTCTTGATTAAAAAAATAAAGTGAACCTCTGAGACCCAAAGGGGCTGACATCATCTTTCTCTATTTCACTTCTCTAAGGATACGAAGGCAGGAGTTTAGTGGAGTTGCTAGGTTTATGTTTTGTTTGTTTGGCCATTGTACTTCTGCAGGATGAAGGCTAATTGGCTCTTTTCCCACCACTGGAAGGAGGAAAAATATCTCCTTGGAGAAGTAACTGTTCTCTAAAGAAAGTGGCAGTGATTAGATCTAATGCCTTTGATGGAGGGATAAAAAGTTGCTAAATAAGAATAAGTTGAATACCTAAACCTGGAGTCAATCAGAAGTTAACACAAATCTCAAACACCAGAATGAACCATCTTGTCATAGAATTCTTCCCCTATCACATTTATGACCCTGTGTAGGTAATATAGTGGCAAAGCTATTTTATTTTCCCAAATCCAATTCCATAGAGAGTCAGGGCAAACTCAAAGTTGGGGAGTTCCCCTTTGGACTCCTGGGTTTGAAACCGTTAGGTATTTAAGACCTCTCCATTGGTGAAGTGTCAGCCTGGATAATTGTAGACAGTTCATACCTTTAGTCTTGATGCTAATCCCATTGTTCAAAGCCTTGTGGTTCTAACAAAAGAGTGACTAGCACAGCCAGTGTTCCTGACACATGAAATCAATTATTTTAATCTCATTTGAACAGACAGAAGAAGGTATGTATTTATACACATATTCATTTGCATCTGGGCTGTGCGTCTTAGTTCTGAATCTTGTTTTCTTTCATCCATGAGTGATTCCTCTTGCCCCTCAACTTGTAGGCATGATCTGGTACTAGATGCCAGGCATATGGATATATATAAAATTATTAAATGCAACTCTGAAAAACCTCCAAGATCTTTAAACCAAAATACCTTTGAAGAGTGGAGAGAGGCAAAAGGATTTGTATCTCTTAGCCGCCTTCAAGGAACAAGTGCTGCTTCTGAGTGTCGTATCCAAGGGTAGAATTAATATCAGTTGGAGACTCTGAAACACATTTAGTTTTGGGTAGCATGTAGGGTGGGACCCAGAGCCAAGTTCTTTTGAAGGAGTCAGGAATTCATTTGGAAATTGCTTTGTTACTATACCAAGGGATAAAAGCTTATTTTTTTCCTGATGTCCATTAATTTGCAAACAACCTTAAGTGAGACCTTGGCCCTCAGCTTTTCCCACAATAAAACTGTCCTGGACAAAGTCCAAACATTTGAAGATCTGAAAGGAACATTTTTTTTTCAGTAGCATCCTCTGCAATCCCTACTTCTTCCTGGAGGTTTTGGCAGGGTCGTTGGCTCCCTTCTGCTAATATTACACATTTTCCCTGGTGATCTCCCCTCTCCCGGAGATCATAATCCCTTGACCAAGATCTATATGCTTGTGTGTTCCAAATCTTTATCTCCAGTCCCAATCTCTTTTCTTGGTTTCAGGCCTCCATTTCCAACTTCCTTCTGGATATTTGTTCATAGATTTCCTCAGATTAACTTGTCCAGAATTGAAAACGAGCCCTACTCCCAGCCCGATGCCCGCTCCAACTCCCATCACTCTCGGCCTGCGTGAACAGCATCAGCAGCCGTTCAGTCTCCCAGATGAGAAACTCTGGGCTCATGCTCTGTAATCACCCCACAATTACCCACCCCTCTATCGTGTTCACACACATCCAGATCCTCTTTGTTCACCTCAGAAATGTCTCTTAAACCTAGCTGCTTCTTCCTATTCCCAAAGCTATTGCCTTACTCTAGGTCAATCCATAGCCTTTAAAACTTTGTACCAGCTTCCTAACGGCACTCACACTTGTTCAAAGGGAGGGAGGCAGGAAAGGGAAGATGCAAAGAACCTGGGAACGAGAGGCCGTTACTATGGGCAGAGTACAAGGGGAGGAGGAAGAAACGCACGTGGCTTATTCAGGAATGGTGGGTGTGGGGGGCAGCGGATTCTGATAAGGGCAAAGAGAATAGGGGTAGAAAGGCAGTGGCCAGAAGACTTTGAATTCCAAACAAGCAGCTTGGATTTTAGCTAGAAGGAAATGGGAAGCTATAGGGTGTATTTTGAACAGAGGAGGGATGATGAAGGTACATTATAGGAAGGCACCAGAGGCATGAGATGGGGACCTGCTAACTACTGACCTCAGGCCAAATCTGGCTGGCCACCTTTGTAAATAAAGTTTTATTGGAACACAGAAATATCCTTTCGTTTACATACTGTCCATGGCTGCTTTCATGGTACAAAGGCAGAGTCATGCGCTTGCGACAGAGACTGTGTGGCCTGCGATGCCAAAGACATTTACAAAGGTCTTGTGCTGAAAAAGTCCGATGGCCCCTGCATTAGATCCGGGTTTCTCAACTTCAGCACTGTTGACATTTTGTGTCCCACGATTTCTTGTTGTGGGGTATGGTGGGGTGTTTAGCAGTGTTCTGACCTCCCCCACTGCACACAGGTCGCACCCCACTTGCCAGTTGTGACAACCAGAACTGTCTCCAGACATTGCCAGGAGAGAGGGGCTCCATCCCCCACCCCCACTGTAAACCACTGCATTCGATCGATCGTAGTGAGGCCACAGCACAGGAGACAATTCAGGAAGACGTCAGAACAGGTAGTGACGTTGATAGTAGTGACAGTGGGCACTTACATGGTGCTTATACTGTGCCTGCTACTGTAGGCACTTTACATGTATTAATTCCCTTAATATTTTCAACCATCCTATGAGGTTGATACTATTTCATCATTAGTATCCAGTGAGGTGAATATCATTATTATCATTGTTCTAGATAGGAGGAAATGAGACATAGGTAAGATCTACTCAAGGTCACCCGGCTCGTAAGTGTCAGAGTCAGGCTTCGAACGCAGGTAGTCTGGCTCCTGAATCCACGTGCTTAACCGTGACACTGTACTGAGTGACGTGAGAGGAGAACCGATGTGTCTTGGTGGCTCAATGTATACAGGGGTGGTGGAAAATAGACATTTGAGCTGTCTCCTCCCACTTCCAAATCGTTTTACTTTCCTCTAAGTACAAACAGCTGGAAAATCTCTCCAGGTACCTATACGACTTTAGGGTGTTACACCCAGCCACCCTGTGACCCCCCCAGCCTCCTGCACTCCCCACGCGGAAATGCACATAAATCAGAAATAATGCACGTGAGCTTCGGGCTGTCACGATGGTTGCTTTTCTCTTGGTGTTACTATTCCTTATCACCCAACCACAGTTTTAAGTAGTGATTTCTTATTTCCTCTTCTGAAGTGGTCAGAACCTCCTTCCTGTGGCGCGGTGCCATCTTTAACTTACTTCCTGTTTAGACCTGGCGACAGTTCTGTCATCTTCCTGGTTATTCTGTCCACAGAGAGTGCGAATGCTGTGAAGAGAAACAGGCGGAAGATGAATCTGGAAAACTGAAATAAGCTGGGAGGTGTTCGCAAAGGGAGACAATTTAGGGACAAAAGAGCAGATTTGAGAATCAGCTTCAGAGGCGGGGAGCTGGGAGCCGGGAGCCGGTTGCCAGCTGCCCTCTCTGGAAATCTGTCATCCAGCGCTGGCTGCTCGTGCTCCTGGGTTCAACAGGGCTTGCGCGGGAACGCGGGGCCGGTCACCTCTGCAGCAGGAAGATGAGATTCCTGGACAGGAGAAAAAAGCACTGTGTATGTGTGTGTGCGTGGGTGTGCATGTGTGCATGTGTGCGTGTGTGTGTGTGTGTGTGTGTGTGTGTGTGTGTGGAGGGGGTAGCAATAAAATAGCTAGGACTAAAGATGACAGTTGGAAAGTAAATTATCCCACCTAATGGAGAACAGAGGTCAAATAGCCGCGCGCAGAAGGGCGGGACGGAGTGTATGGAGTGGTCTGCATCTGTCCAGGTAGGGGGCTCTTAGCACCTGGGACTGGAGACTCAGGCAGAGGAATGAGGTGCAGCCGTCCGAATCTGTGCCCGCAAACCTGCTCCCTTGGCTGTGGGCCGGCACGAGGGAGCCCTCAGGCAGCACAAACAGCAAAGGTAATGATGAAAGCAGAATCCTATCACTCAGCCTTTCTAATTCACTTGATCTATCCCAGAGTCCTTTTGTGATCAGCCCCGCTTCTTTTTTAAGTTCCAAAGAGTGTGAGAGGTGCAGTGATGGCCAAGAGCAGGGAACAAAGAGCAGAAGCAAGAAGCCGCAGTGACCTTGAGGACTGGGGAGAGGGGCAGTGAGGCTGGGGGCGGGGGCAGCATGACAGGGTGTGGCCAGGGGGGCAGCAGGCAGGGCGGAGCTGCGGGAGGGGGCAGTGACACAGGGGAGAGGGTGGAGGGCAGGTCCTGCGCAGGTCAGTGGGCGCTGGGTCCTCCTCACTGCTGTTTCCTTGCCCTAGAAAAGGCTTTCCTAGGCCTTGTCTTACTCCCGGGAGGAGAAAGTGGAAGAGGGCCTTTAGTGCACACAGCTCAGGGGGTTCTCCCCCAGGACACACTGGTATTCAGAGGGCAGAAGTCCCTGGGTTTGCAGCAGCAGGTGAGAACTTAGAGGAGGTGAGGCCACGACATTGCTTTCTCACCACCGCCTAAGGCTGGGCTTGAGGCCTGCGTGGGGGGAGGGCTGTGCGCTGTGCATAGTAGGTCAGCCGCCTGAGGCCCAGACTCGGAGGTGCCACTCGCCTGCAGGAGGTTCACAGGGAGAGTTCTCGGGGGCAAGCCTGTG
>NW_012146745.1:1909083-1946094 GCF_000956105.1 Propithecus coquereli
GACAGGGTGTGGCCAGGGGGGCAGCAGGCAGGGCAGAGCTGCGGGAGGGGGCAGTGACACAGGGGAGAGGGTGGAGGGCGGGTCCTGCGCAGGTCAGTGGGCGCTGGGTCCTCCTCACTGCTGTTTCCTTGCCCTAGAAAAGGCTTTCCTAGGCCTTGTTTTACTCCCGGGAGGAGAGAGTGGAAGAGGGCCTTTAGTGCACACAGCTCAGGGGGTTCTCCCCCAGGACACACCGGTATTCAGAGGGCAGAAGTCCCTGGGTTTGCAGCAGCAGGTGAGAACTTAGAGGAGGTGAGACCACGACATTGCTTTCTCACCACCGCCTAAGGCTGGGCTTGAGGCCTGCGTGGGGGGAGGGCTGTGCACTGTGCATAGTAGGTCAGCCGCCTGAGGCCCAGACTCGGAGGTGCCACTCGCCTGCAGGAGGTTCACAGGGAGAGTTCTCGGGGGCAAGCCTGTGAGGGCGTGAGAGCAGCGATGCGGCAGAAGGAGATGCTCCGCTCCGCGGCTGTGACGGAGGCCTCAGCCAGACCCCAGGGCGCTCCAGAGCTGGAATGGCGCTGCAGGCTTGTCCCAGATTGCGGCCAAGGGACTGGGCCTTGGACTCCCGCATCAACCAGCCCCTGGATATGGACGCCCTGTTAGGCAAAGCAGCTCCTTCTCCGGAGGGCGGTTCCCTGAGAGGGCCTCGGGTGGTTCAGCGGCAGCCACACTCCCGCGCTGGGGAGCTGAGCGCCTGGTCCTGAAGGGGCTGTCTGGGGGTGCCAGGACACTCACGGCGGCAGGGCAGAGTGGTAGAACGTGGGTGTTCTCGTTTCCACTTGCCCCGAGTGCGCAGCCTGCGGGGAGTGTGGGAGCTCTTATCTGAGCCACGAAGGTCACCGGTGGATCAGTGTGTCCGGCCGGGCTGATGGGGGGAGGCGGGGAGGCTGGTGCGAATCTTGCTCCGTGGCAGGGTGGTCTGATCAGTCGATTTCAAGGTTTGAGTCTGGGCAGTTCAGGGACACATTGGAGAGTATCCAGATGAGAGTGACCAGAGGCTGCTTGGTCACGTGGCAGGCTGGGTAGAGCACCTGGAGATGTTTGGTTGGAGAAGGAGGAACAAAGGAAGGACGTGCTAAAAACCGTCCCAGGGAAGTTACACTTGGTGTGTTCTGCCCCAGAGGGATGTACAGAGGGAAGCAGATTTTAGTCCAAATAAGAAAAATGTTGAACGCTTAACACCAGCTCAAAATAGAATGCTCTGCGCTAGAAGGCAACCAGTGTCCCATCCTCTGAAACCTCTGAAAGGTGTGGGCCGAGGCTCACAATCGCTGGGTGGACAGGTGGCAGTGGGTTTGCAGTGAGGGGTGTCGTGTCTAAGTCCTGTGATTTTGTGATCTCATCAAGTCTTGGCTGTCATCATCTCGACATTTCCAAAAGGGTGCAGCCTCTGCGCTCTCGGTGTGATGGCGACCTCACCCCCTTGCAAGGCGGTGATTTTTATTCTGGATGTTTCTAATGGAGGTAAAGTCCTTCCATTTCCCTTTCTTCAGAACAATACTTACCATCCCCCATCGCTTAAATTGGAGAGACAGGAAATCAAAAGCCCAACGCTGGAGAGTGGCGCTTTCTAACACTCCATTCTCCATGCTGTCTGAACTGAACAATTACTGAGCCTTGGCTTTTTGTTCCTGGCGGCTGCGCCAGCCGTGTGGCGGGAGAATAAAGGCTCCATCTTGGAGAATGCTCAGAGGCCCAGGAAATCGCAAAGCATTCGCCTATCAGTGAGGCAGGGAGGACGGCCTCCGCTGCTGCCTCTTTCTCTATCTTGCCTCTGGCTGGGCTGTTAGAATCGCTGGACTTCCTGAAGTCTCCACTTGCAGTCAGCTTGACAGAATGGATTAGGCTCTGGCCGGAACGTTCTACGGCGGCACAATCCAACCGTGGCAGGCCCAGCAGCTGTCATTTGTATGGGTGGATTTGAGGCTGGTGGGAGACGCATGAGCAACAGCCACAGGGATCTGGAATCTTTTGTTAGTCCAGAGGCCTGAGGCTGCCCCACCACTGTGCCCAAGTCCAAGGTCAGAGCAAATACTTCGTGGGCTTGAGAGAGAGGCTGGTGCACCCAGCGCAGGGGCACTGAGATGCGAAAGCAGAAAATACATTGTGAGCTGATGAGTGAGTTGCCTTCAGCAAAAAAATGGCCTAAACACAAGAAAACATCCCCAAACCCCAAATCAGAAAAAGTTTTGGAAGAGAACAACAACAAAAAAATCCGTGAATTTTAACTATGTCCGTGAACATTTTTCATAGGAAAGATAAGGGCAGTGAGAGCAGAATGAGTTAATGCTGCCAAAAGGATTAAGTGGAATAAAAATGGTGTTTACAAACATACCAGGGAAGAGAAGCACTTGGGAAAAATAGGTCCATAAATAAGTAAAGGGGATTGAAATCTACTGCGAGTCTAACAAGACCAAGGCACTGAATTGCTTTTCCTGTCTATCTTTTACATGAAAAATGACAAGAAAATGGAGGGAGTCGTGACGATTTTCAGGGCAGGTCATAACTGCGAGGCAGGGAAGGGAGCATGGTGGGAATGCCGGGGACAGTGCAGGCAGCTCCCTGGTGGCTCCCCATGACTCCCCGGATGGCCCAGATGTGCGGCCTGGCATGCGGCCTGGCATGCACGCTGCTTTCCGACCCGCCTCCGGCCAGACCACCCAGCCTCTCCCGGGCCTTTGCCTTCCATGGCCCTGGTGCCGTGGCCACATCGAACCACCCACATTATGCAAACAAACCACATTCTCACACATTCTTAGGCTCCCCACTTCCTGGACTGGTACCCCCTCTTTCATCATCGAACTTCACCCACGCCAACATCACCGCTGCTGTCTCTTCCCCATTTGCAAGCGTAGAAACGTCCAGCCTTTTCTATCTTGCAGTCTCCTGTTGCACATCCCACCTCGATCGTCATCTGTGCATTGCACCCCGCTTCCCCTGAGCTTCACAGTGCACTGTTTCACCCCTCCGTGACCTACTCGCCTTACCTTACACAAATATGCGCACACATATCCTTCTCCCGGATATACCCTGAACTCTTGATGACCCAGGCTAGGTCTTTTCACTCTGTTCCGGGATTTTCTACCACATGGTCAGGCACAAAGCAAAGCAGTTGTTCTCTACCTGGGCTGCACACTGGAATCTCCTTGGGTATATTAAAACACCTCCATGACCATGCCCCATGTCAGATGTGCTAAATCAGAAATTTCTGGGGACTGAAAGCTCCCCGGGTGATCCCAGTGCCCAGTGGTGTTTGAAACCACTAGGTACAATGATTCTCAAAGTGTGATTCTCAGACCAGCCGCAGCACGTGAGAGCTTGTTAGGAATGCAAATTCTCCCTCCCACACCTACTGGATCAGAAACTCTAGGGGTAGGGCCCAGAAATTTACATTTTAATAAGTCGTACAGGTGATTCCAAGAATTACTGCTCTACTAGAGGCGCCAATAAACAACCACTGAACTGGACCGTTGAGGCGTTCATCTGACTTATCTGTCCCTGGGCTGCCCAGCGCTCGTTACTTCCCCGAATGACTGCGCGTGATAAAGCCAAGGTTTGGGAGTCTTGCTCTCTGTCTTCCTCCTATTTCTTTCCCACAGGAATCAATTAATAACAAACCCTGCATAACTCACAGGATTTTCTCGGGATTGGCCAGTCCCTGGATAAGGAAATTTGCAAAGACGCTGCCTGGTGCTTATCCTGCAACTGGAAGCTGTGGGGCGTGTTTAGTTGTGAAAGCCCCTTTACCCACTGAATTCTGTGTACTCGGGCCTCTTCTTTCTTTCTGCTGACCTGTCCTTCCAGTTACCTCCTCAGCCTCTACTTCTCAAGACCCCTTTTATTTGGCACAACAAAGCAGGCACAGACCTTCACCTTCTTGCCTCCTGTGAGCTCATCCCTATGCAGCTTCAATGGTTCAAACTCGGCATGTCCAAAACTAAACTCTCCATCCAAATGTTTTTCTCCTGTGGGTCCCGTAGCACAGGAATTGTAGCCGCCACCTAGTGCTCAAACCAGAGTCAGAAAGAGTGACACCCACTCTTTCCCGCAGCCTCATGACATGCTGTCAGTCACCGGGTCCTATCAGGTCTGCTCCCTCAGTATCACTTAGGGCTGTCCCCTCTCCTGCGTCTCACCTCTCCTCTCCCTTCATTCAAGCCCTTCTCATTTCTCACGGGAACTTCCCCCTGAGCCTCCTAACTGCTCTTCTTGCTTCCACTATTTGAAACCCATTGGCTTTCAGGATACAGTTCCAGCTCCTCATGTCTGCACCAAGCCTTCCCTTTGGGGCCTCTGCTCTGTCTCCTCCCTCTGGCCCCATCTCGAGGGCCGGTGTCCTGGCTGCTGGGCTCCAGGTGCATGGATCCACCTGCTCTGCTAAGTCTCTAAGTACAAGAGCGTATCTCTCTGCACTGCACTACACAGCTTTGTCAAATTGATAGTATCATCCTTCAAAACCGAGCTGCTTACACCTCCTCTGCAAGGCATTCTTTGGCCCCCCGTTCCCGGTAGAGACCTTTCCTCTGTGCGTGCAAACCACCCCGAATAGCTCTCCAAGGTGAGCATTTTACCAAGCAGCACAAACTGGGTAGCTTAAAACAATGGCACTGTCTTGTGTCACAGTGCTGGAGGTCCGGAGTCTGAAATCAAAATATTGGCAGGGCCATAGCCCTCCAAAGCCTCTAGGGAAGAATCCTTCCTTGCCTCTTCCAGCCACTGGCTGCCCCAGGTGTTCCTCGGCTCGTAGATGCATCACTTCCGTCTCTGCCTCTGTCTCTGTCTTTGCGTGGTGTTCTCCCCGTGCATGTCTGTGTCCCACGTGGCCATCTTTTTATAAGGACACCAGTCCTAGTGGGTTATGGGCCCACTGTACTCCAGTCTGACCTCATCTTCACTAATAACATTCGCAAAGACTCTGTTTCCAAATAAGGTCACATTCTGGGGTACTGGGGCTTAGAACTTCAACATATCTTTTTTGGGGGACACGATTCAACCCATATGACCAAGTATAATAGTAATCTGCTTATTCATCTGTTTCTTTCATTAAGCTGTGGATCCCTGGGGAAAGTGGCCGTGTCTTATGTGACATCATATTCTCTGTGCCTACCGTGGTGTCTCACCCAGCGTAAACTCCGTCATTGTTTGCTGATTGTATGCATGGATGAAAAACGTACATGTTCACTGCCCTTCTAACAGATTTCTCAGTTTATCGGTATCTTCAAATTCTTCTTTATTTTAGGTGATCGCCAGCAAAGCCACTCCTTGGTGTCACTACGATCCTAAAAACATCCTGCCTTTAGCTTTTGAACTGAAGTGTTCCGCAGCCTCTTTGGCTTCTCTTGCTCCATCCTCTCCCTTCCCAAACTCCACTCTTTGACCTTATTCCTGAATATCCATCAAGTCCATTGTCCCCTTTCTGGCTTTATTTCCTCCCCAGCCAACCTACACCTCATGTAAAGCCATTTCTAAAACACATTCACAGTCACCTCCAAATCCTCATCCCTTTTACCTTCTGCCAACCCGCCTGGCCCATCCCAAGCCTTGGGGTAGCTTCCTGCAGTGCCACTGCTGCCCTGGGGCTCCTGAGAGCTAGGGAGAATCCATAGAAACTTGCTACGGGGATTCCTTCTGTAAATCCAACCAGGGCTTCCTGGCAGCGCCATAATCTTCTCATTCATTTTTTGTCTTGTGCCAAAAACCAATCCACTCTCTCTCCTCCAGCATCCAGGTCTGTCCCGGCCCCTCCCTCTCAGCCTGGGACCCGGATCCAGCTTGGGGAAGTCAGAACCCTGGGCGTGAGCTCCCTCACCTTCCTTCTGCCTTCCTTCTGGCTCTCCTCTTCCTTATCCTCTCTCAGCCCTGTCTTTGAAACGGATGTGTCCTCGGTGTCATGGCCAAATGCTCCACCTCATTTTTCCTTCCAACTCCTTAAAGATTTCTGCAGTCTTGACGTCCCGGTCAACCATTTCTTGCTTCCATGATCATACTCAGACATCCTCTATTCCTTACTCAAATGTCAAATCATCCCCCGACCCTTTAACTCTGCATATGTTTCTTCTCAGTTACTTTCACTGCCTGCAGCTCTTAAGAAAAATACACACATATGTTGTCTTTGTTTTTATCATCAATTCATTTCTAAATGAAGATCGTTGATGCTGGTGTTACAGTTATTACCTTGAAACTTTAAACTCAATTTGGCAATCTCTCTCTCTCTCTCTTCTCATCCCCCTCACACACACAAGCTCAATTAAACAGTTTAGCTTAGTTTTGTTCTTTGCTTTTGCTGCGGGCTTTACTAACCTGCTGCAAGTATAGTGGGGGAAGGACTCCCAGGGTCCCTGCCCTCGAGGGACTAGCACTCTGATGCATGAGCCACTAGAGCAAACAAGTAAATAAATGCATCACAAATACAAACGAATCAGTGCATTAATGAGGTCCTTGAGGCAGAGAATATGTGTTCATGGTCAGCAGGGAGGAGTGGGCCGGCTTGAGATCCGGGGACCGGGCCTCTCTGAGACAGTGTGTTTAAGCTGAAACTGGGAGATGAGAAAGTGCCAGCCAGGTTGAAAGGGAGGGAAAGAACATTCCAAGCCCAGGGGACCCTGAATGGCCCTGAGGGAGGACAAAGGCCGGCCCCTTCTAGTAACTCTCGGCCACTAGGCTCTGTCATAATGGCTCGGCAGAGAGAGGCGCAGCAGGCAAGGGCTAGATCATGTGGGAGCTGTGATGTCCGGGTCAGAATTCGAAACTGGGAAGTGGCAGGATCCTCTAGCCCAGGGTTCAACCCTCAGCTTCTCAGAGAGGCTCTACTTAACCGTACGTGCTCAGGGACGGCGTTCCTTTCTGCAGAGCTCTCTCCTCCAATTGTGATTATGTATCCACTAAACTCCGAGAAACAGCCCCCACCAGCTTTGCTTCTGCTCATCTCTGTGTCCCTGAGCACAGAGCTTGGCCCATGCAGCAGCTGAAGGAATGAGTGATTTTTCTTCATTTATCTTGTGTATGAGTTTTGGCAATGTAGCCTCTCTGAACTTCAGCGAGCTTATCTATAGAATGGGGATATTAAGTGAGGAATCGTTGGACTTGTTTTTACTGTCTTCTGTTCTCGCGTGCTCTGTGTTTACCCCAATCTCTCTATTTCTGTGCTTCCCTCTGTTTTAAATGTCAGCTCTGTTCAGATAGCCACCTGCTGCATGCCTTCCCAGATGCTCACAGACGCAACTCTGCCGTTGTAGTCAGTCCAACCTTCTCATCTCCTGCCCCTCCAGCCCTGCCCCCACCTCTACACACCTGAAACCCTGCTCTGGCACTGCTCGTTTCTGTTCATGGCAAAAGCATTTTCCTGGTCCTTCTGGCTCAAAACTCTGAGGCCGTCTTCTGCTATTTCCTATTCCTCTAGCACTGCTTAAAATAGCTGCTAAGACATTCTGCCTAAGGATGCTCCTTCTCTTCCAAATCCACACCTACCCACCACATCAGACCCTACTTACTCTTTCTCATCCTGATTGCAAAAGGCGGCTCTGCTGGTTCCTCCACCTTGGGTTTCTCTGTCCCATTCGTCCTGTGTTCCCCACAGTGGAAATACTCCTCTGTCCAACATCCCTGAGAGGTCCCGGTGACCTCCCACGTCCAGGTCCACTTTCATGAACCATTATGATAGGGCTCTAATTGATTTTCCCCTCTATTTCGATCCTCCATTTCGGATCAACTGGACCCTTCACTGTTTGTGATGTTCCCCTCACGCCATCCCATTGCCACGCCTTTGTTCACGCTGTCCTTCCGCAGCCAGCCTTCCCCCCATCTGCATCTTCAGCACCCAGACTCCGTGCATCCTTCAAAGCTCACCTAAAACAGCTCTCCTGCCCGAGCCTTTTCCATGCCCCTTGAGCAGGACGCGATCTCTTCTTCCGCTGAACCCGATCTCTCCCATTGCACTTGGAATTTCACTTTCATTCTGCCTGGGACTGAGGATGTGTCCCCACCTCACTGGGCCTTCCAGCCAGCGCAGCTCTGTGACTCTCCTTGCTCACCTGCGGTACCAGGTGGAGGTAATCTACAGAGGGCATGGCCGGGCTCTGGTGTCTAAGGGCGCCGGGCTTGAGCCCTGATGCTGCCATTCGCTAGCTGTGAGACTTTCACTAATGTTCTCTAACTTTCCTAAGTCTCACTTTCCCCATGTATTAACTAGAACTAGTATTACTATAATAGCTGTGCCTCGGGGTTTTTATGAGAATTAAGTGAAATAATTGCAAAACACGTGGCTCATTGACTGCTACTAAATGTGCAATAAATAATTGCTTTTACTTGTTCAATTGCCAAAATTGACAAAATAAATGCCGTGATTTGTTTATGTGTTATTCTTGTTCCATTGGACCATGATCCAGGACAGGGCCCAGCCTTCTATCTGTGTAGGCCGGCGCTCTCCGCCATGTCTGCCTCATCAGAGCTGCGTAATAAATGCTGGAGGAGTGAATCAGTACGTTAATGAAGCCCTTGATGGCAGAGAATGTGTATTAGTCATTTCTGTGTCCCTTGACAGTGTTTAGCAAAATGTTTTTTACATGGCAATTGGTTAATTAATATTTTTTCAAGTAAATAAATAAATGAACAAGTGATTAATAGGGAAACTTGCTGAGTATATGTTGAATTGAAACAAATTAGCAGACAGGAAAGACTTTGGGAAAGCGGCGAAACCTCTATGCTAAATGCCATTCCTTGATGGACATTTTATTCTTCCCTGGTCTATCTACAGTGTTGATTTTCCCTGACGCTAAATCATAGAAACGTAGGAAGCTGTGTCTTCGACTGCACAGCCCGGCCCCTATCCTTTGCCTGCCTCTTGTGTTGGTGCTGTGCTCTCTCCTGCCTTCTTGCTGGAATTTCATGTGTCTCGGTGGAGGACGAGGCCCCAGGTTTGCACCCTGCTTTGTGCAGGGAGGTTGCATTCAGCTGTTTTTCTTGCACAGGGATGGATCTGCACAGACCCATTGCCAGACTCTTGTCCTGTTCATTTGTGAGCAGAGGTGGTGTCCAGGGGCCCACAGCAGGCTGCACCTGTGGACGGGAGTCAGCGAGACGAACGCGCTTTCAGGAGGACTGAACTTGAGCCCCTGGCTGCAATAGCCCGGGATAAAAATCAGCTGAGCCCTGAGATGCAGAACCAGAGAGAAATGGGGGGAGGAAACTTACATTTAGAAGGTGACAACTATTAATATATTGTAGTCATAGTATTGAAACTACATTTATTCCTTCATTTAATCTGCTTGTAGTCCTGTAAGTACCAGGTAGTTGCCATTGTCACCATTTCACAGAAAAGGAGAGTAAGGCTTGGAAAGGTTAAATATCTTTAGCTGTGTCAGCTTCAAGCAGTTAGCGAGGGACTTGAATCCAGACTTTGGGCTTGAACAGAGAGCTGTCAGTCTCCAGAGCCCACCCACAAACCCCGAGCCACGGTGAGACCTTTCTGGGGTGGTTTGTGTGTGTGACTGCAAGGGACCCTGCTCTCAGCCGGCTGTTCTGCCCGACTGCTTTCAGTGTCTGCAGCAGCTGCCAGGAGCATAAGAGAGGGGGAAGTCCCTCTAGCCATCTGACCCCCCCTACACGCAAAGACAATTTTGCAGCTGTGACGATGTGTGTGAGTTTGCGACTGTGTGTGCATGTGTCGTCTGTGCATGGCCACAGGTGTGTCTGTGGGAGTGGGCGTCTGTACCTGGGGATGCATTTATGAGTGTAAGGAAATCTCAATTCTGCGTAATACTGTTTTAATGGAACTGTTGATCTGTGGAAATAAAAATGACTGACAATTTTTTAAAAAAGAATGTACATCTTATATAATTGTAATGAGACTTGGGATCTCTCGATTCATCAATAAAGGGGACAGGAAGGAACTCAGTGTGCTTCACTGCTCATTGTTATTCAGAAATTTTTAAAAAATGGGTTCCAGTGAATTCCTAGGGTAGATCGCAATTTCTGTTTTAATGGCAATCACATTTTACAAATGCCAGACTCATCTATGAAGGCCATCTAGGGTGTGAATGCGCATGTTAGGTCGGCGGTTCTCAACCTGTTGTGTGCGTTAGAATCATCCACCTAACTTCTTAAAAATACCGATGCCTGGCCCAACCCTAGATTTGTGGAATGAGAGCACCCAAAGTTTGAGAACCAGTGTGCGGTATGAGGGGTGGATCTGACATGCCCCAGCGTTTGAGAACGGTTCTGCTAGACATTGCTTATAAGAGCTGCTGTGATAAAAGAGGTTCAGTAGCTATGTCAATGAGAGCACATTCGAAGAGGAGGACGGATAAACAAGTGACTCCAATACGGCATAGTGTGTGCTAAAATTGCCTATGAAAAGACAGGCAAGGGAGCAGGTCATTCTTCCTGCGCACGACCGACCATTCCTGCTCCACGCACTGCTCTACACGGAGAGGCCGGTGGGGGGCAAACCAAGCTGATGCCCAGCAACAGCCCTGCGTGTCGGCCCAGTGCTGTCCTGGTGCATTTTCTCCATCAGCTTGATGCCCACGATGGTGAGAGGAACAGAGCACGGTGTGGGAGAAAGCTCAGGCTGTGCAGGCCACGAGAACCCTCAACTCTGCCTCTACTAGCTCTGTGACCTTGGGCAGCTAAAGTGACCTTGCTGAATTTCTGTTTACCTTTGCCACATGGGGATAATAGCTACATAGCTGCAGAGTTCTCTAGGTTTGTGAAATGACATATGGATGGCACTGAGCATAGTGTCTGCCTGGCATGTGGGAATGTTCTAGAAATGGCAGCTGCTTTTTCTGACCCACTCAAAATTTCTTCCCTTTGCCTTATATAATCCTTGATCCCAAAATTTACAGGGGTCTTGCACGTATCTGTGCCAACTTTCCCCGTGCAAGGACAGATGGACTCTGCCTCTGCCTTCTCTGATGACCCTTAAGTCCAAGGAAAATCTAAGCTTTCTCCCTCTGAGTCAGGTGTGGAGAACCAAGGTAGGAATCTCTCCTGCATAACTGGGCTCCCTGGCAGTGTCTCCTCACTTCCCTTATTCTCTGACTTGCTTTTTGTTAACAAAAAGACCAAGCGTGCATTCTATATTTGTGTACATATATGTGTGTATATGTGTGTTTGTCTTCATTGCCACTTTTTTGGGCAAGGTTGTATCCTTAAATTCCAAAATCTGGGGGAAAAGTTACAACATTTTGTTCACGATCATCATTTTCAAAATTATTATATACGCTTCTAAAATTTTTTCAGGCAAAACCCCTTTTCAACATTCAGGACCAGAATGCCTATTAACATGTGAATAATAATAGTGAACATTTATTCAGAACTTACTATCGCCCAAAGTTATGGAAAGTTATTTGCTTATATTTAAAAAAATCATTCTGCCCTGTGTAGTCGATGAGGTGGGTACTATTATTATCCCCATTTTATAGATGAGAAAACTGAGCCACAGAGAGGCAGGGATCGTGTCGAATTTTCACTGCTCTATCTTTAAACGAGACAATTTATGTAAAGTGCACACATGCACATATATATAAAATAGAGAATGAAAACTATCCAAAATATTGTTTAAAAATTAGTAATCATCAAGGATCTGAAACACACTTTTTCAACAATATAAGGTTCGTGTGGCATATACTATGCATTATGATTCCCATTGTGTATATGGAGAAATGGAGGCTCTCGTACGCTCGAGGTCAGAGGAGCAGGAGTTGGACTGGTAGCTTCCATCTCGGGCTCCTTCCTTATATCCCATTTCTGTAAGATGTGAAAAGATGAGCTGGGTGGCGGTGCCCTAGTCAGGAGCAGAAACTGTGCGCCTCATTACTGCAAGGACCCCGCGGAGCAGGCACAGGGCGGGCAGGTGGGTGGACGCGGCTATGAGGGCTTTGAATCTCATCCCCTCTATTTTCTGTTATGTAAGAAGTCAGTTGATCACTAGCTGAGGGAGAGGATGGGGGAGGCAGTGTCAGAGGTTTGAGGAGAAAGAAGAAGGCATGGGATAGTGATCTAGAGAGAGGGGGAGCCAATGGACAGGGGAAATGTAGTTTAATCACCGGGCAATACCGTGAGCCCACTTGAGGTCAGTGGACAGGGGTTTAAAATGAGACCAGTCAGTGTGGTGGCCAACTGCACCTGTTTGTGCAAACACGGAAATGGAGCCGCAGGGCTGCTGAGTTGAACCAGTGTTGGAGAGTTCCAGACAAGTGTGATGAGGCCCTGGAGGGCGTGGGAGTTGAGGTTGCATGCAAGGGAATGATTCCAATAATAAGTGACAGAATTTAATCTGATTTGAGACGGAAGAGAGTACATGGGGTGGGTGAGGGTCAGGGAAACAGTGGTAGGATGGATGGATTTTTACGGCAGGTAGAAAATCGCTGTGGTGTTAGAAAGAGTAAGCGGGGAGGGTAAGAGATGATGCTCAGATGTTGAGATTCTTGAAACTGAGACCAAGGAAGGGTGGCAGATATGGTAATCTAGGATATGACCGGGGTGGTAGGAGGGTAGGAGACAGGATTGTGGGAGGAGCTGACTTGACTATTAAAAGGATCATCTATACTTAAACTGTTTAATATTAGAATGTAATGTAAGATGTATTGTAATAAAATTTGAGTTTAAAAAAAATAAAAGGATCATCTAAGTAGATACTGAACTTACCAAAAATTATGGAAAAATGCTGGCAAGGACAGTGATCCAGGCTCTGAAATGAGGAGGGAGGATGGGCGGGCAGTGCTGGCATGGCTGTAGCTAGGAAGGGAGCGGATAGAATAGTCTGGTGGCTTGAGTTAATGAACTTAGCCAAGGCCACAGAGTTGAGGAGTGGCAGGGCCAGGTTTTAAACTGACTCAGTCTGGTTTCACTGCTAACTACTTTTGCTGGTTACTGATGAGTATGTTATTTTTCTGTGTAAAAGATTCTAAATGAATTTGTTTACTTAGGAATAGACATGAAATAATACAATCACATCAATACTTCATTTTTATTTACATGAGATGTATATGTTAAAAGATAACACAATGAGCATCAACAATTCATTTTCTAAAAGTAAGGTTAGAAATACACTTTCTATTCACCAAATGAGAATGTTAATTACAATGAATAATGATAGCTAGTATTTACTGAATTTTTTTCTATGTGCCAGCACTGTGCTAAGTAGATATGTGCTCATTTAACAACTGTAAGTGATATTTTATCAACATTTTATTTTATCCACTGGAATACGCCAATGCTGGCTGAACTCAACAACCCTGTGATTCCGTTCCTGTGTTTGCACAAACGGATGCAGTTGGCCACCACACTGATAGGTCTCATTTTAAATCCCTGACCCTGTTTTCCACCAATTTCAAGTGGGCTCTGAATACTGCCTGATGATCAACATTTAACAACTCTAGCTACTATTTTACCCACATTTTATAGATGAAGATACAGTCATGCACTGCATAATGATGTTTCGGTCAATGAAGGACTTTGTATATGATGGTGGTCTCATAAGATTATAATGCTGTATTTTTCCTGTACCTTTCTATGTTTATGTATGTTTAGATACACAGATACCACTATGTCATAATTGCCTACAGTATTCAGTACAGCAACATGCTATGCAAGTTTATAGTCTAGGAACAATAGGCTAGAGCATGTAGCCTAGGTGTGTAGTAGGCTATACCATCTAGGATGTTTGCACAATGACAAAATCACCTAATGATGCGTTTCTCAGAATGTGTCCCCATTGCCAAGCAACACATGACTATACTGAGGTTGAAAAAAAATCAAGTGACTTATCTGAGGTCACGTAGTTCAACGACTGCCTTATCCAGGACGCAAGCCCAACGTACCCTCAACCTCGTTTGTGATGTAGTTGAGGTCTTTATTGAGCGTCTGCCACGCGATGGCACTGTACCAGACACTGAGGATACAGCAGTTGTGATGGCAAGGTTCTTTGTATCGGATGAGGGGAAAATACTCACTAAATATTTAATATATCAATTATAGCTATAGGTTCTATAAAGGAAAGTGCCGGGTGTCATGAGAGGATGTAACAGGGGGATGCTCCCTGGTCTTGGAGCACCAGGGAAGACCGATTTTAGGATGTCACTTTTAAGCATTTTAAGCTATACTATTTTAAAGAATAGTCTAAGTTATCCAAGTATATGTGAGGGTCAACTCCAGATGGAGAAACACATTTGCAAAGGCCCCAAAGCTTGAAACCAACCTGTGTAAACTTTGGGCATCATTATTCATCTTTATTCTTATAAGTTTCTGATAAAGCCACAGGTTTCCCAGATAATCTGGAGATATAGGTCATTCCAGGTACTTATTTCTCCCAGAATTGGTGGTGATTGGGAAGTCAGGGACACAATAGTCTCCCCGTTTATCATCAGGATCAGCTGAAGCATGGAATTGTTCAGCCGACTGCACAGCTGGAAAACTCATTTTGGCATTTTTCTCTCCCCCCCTTCTCCTGTATATCTTGCAAACTACCTTTTTCCAGAGCACTTTTTAAAACGAACCTCTATTCTCTCTTTCTTGCACTGCTCCCTTCTTGTAGATGCATTTACCTAGTTAAGAAAAGGAACATTTGCTCCAAGCTCTCACACTACATATGGGTATAGTATCCTATACTGGGCCCCAGAGTGTCACAAATAGTTGGGCAGAAGCTTTCTGAACCATGCTTCCACCAGAAACGTAGCCAAATGTGGGCCAGAGCCAGGCTTGAGAGGATGTGCTTTCATTTAACTAGGGACAAATATTTTCATTTGTAAAATGTTTCCTTTAGTGACAGGTGGAAGAATGTGTAAGTTCAGAAAAAGCTCTAGTTTCTAAAAGCTCTTCATGAAACACCTCATACATCATTGCCTCCAGCTGAAACATTCCCTCTACACTGGACTGTATAAAAAGAACACACACACACACACACACACACACACACACACACACACACACACCCCTCGTACATGTATACATAGACACATATATATGTATGTATATTCTCTCTCTATTCCCGACCTATTTTCTATCCATCTGTATATCTATCATCCATCTATCATCTCTCTATTTATTCATCTCTATTTCTCCTCCCTCCCTGAGCCGGAAGGTCTTCCACAAGGAAGCCCGTTAGCAGACGTGCTGGCCAATAGCTTCTGAGCTCTGTTTCCAGGGGCCACCGTGAGGTGGAAAGCTGGGACGAGCACTAAATCAAAAGCAGCATTTAAAGGACCTTTGTCTAGAACAGAAGTGGTCCCTTGCCGCACTGAGAGAGCCCGTGGGAAGGGAGCACCCAGTCAGGCTTGCCCTGCGGGGTCTTTACTCACCAACTGGGTCTAGGAGTCGTAGCGGAAGAAATGCCCAGTAACCAGGGTGAAGGCCAAACATCAAGTAGGGGCAACAGCCAACTTTTGGCCAATGACATCACCAAGACTGAGGGAACATGCCTGCAACAGCGAATGTGTCCTGGGGAAGAGGAGAGTTAGGGAGAGAAACTGAAAGCTTGGAAACTGCGGGTGCTGAGAGGAGACACTGAATAGAGTGTGGGTATTGCGGGAGACAGGAGGAGAAAAGAAAAGGCAAATAAAAGAGCACTAACGGTTCTCAGCGTCCACGATGTGCACGTGAGCCCTGCTGGGTGCTGTCCTTCTGTTACAGCGGGGCTCCTGGTGGCACAGATATGCCCCTGCGTGGGGCGGAGCATCCCAGGGGGTTCCTGAGCTTGCGTCTGAACAGAGGCCATCTGCAGCCGCCCACGTGGGAGGATAATCTTCAGGGTCTTGGTTTGTTAGAATGAAGATGTTAACAAACAAACATACAAGCTCTAGCTAAGAGGTTGTGAGTGGGTTGGCCCGTGCAGAGGAAAGACAATAGTGAAGGCCACATATCAAAGTGGAGACAAGAGACCGAGGGTTCTTCCGATGACAGGGTTCAACCTCCTGCCCCATGTCTGGCCTGACCCCTGTCCATGGGCCCCTCAACGGCCTAGTGCCCTTGTGCAAAACTAGTGTTGGCACAGTCTGCTCAGTAACGCCACCTGCCCCTGATGGAGGAGCACTCTTGCTGCCACAGGTATTAACAGATAGAAGCTGAGGTGGAAATTATTTTCTCTGCCACTCACTCTCCTCCCCAGCTCTAACTCTGAAAACCGAATACAAGTTTCCGTCTATGTAGATGCCTCCGCTTCCCCGGCCCCAGACAGTGGTCCAGGTTGCTTGTCTGACTTGGGGTGTGTCAGGCAGCTCCTCCCCAGATTATTCGCCCTGATGAGGAGGGAAGAGCCTTCTCCGTGGTCTGAGCCTGCAAGGACACGAGCAGGAGCTGCTGGAGGCCAGGTCTCCCCGCGTACACTAGCCGTTTTGGGAGAATGAGGCCCGCGGTGTGAGAAGCAGAGCGAAGAGAGGCGAGGGACAGTCACGAGGTCCTTTAGACCCTGTTTCCAGGCATCCCACAGGCAATTTCCCTCCAAGCCCGTGTATAGGACCCACCGATGGGCCTCTTTTCGGTGAGGCCAGTTTATCTTTCGAACTTTAACTTGCATTCGAAGAACCCTAACACAGAGGCCTGTGCCCTTCCAGTTGCTCTCAAGTAAGTCAGTTTCAAAGTGTTTTCAGCATTTTAGGTCCATCTCTGGATTGCTCTGCCCCTGGCTTTTCCTGTGTGGCCCTCTGTGGCTTTTCCACTCATGCGCGGCAATCTCCCCCAACCACCGTTCCCCGTACTGCCGACACCCCGCCTTCCCTGCACCAGGAAGGGTGAGCTTCCCACTTAGTTTATTTCCTGTAAATCCATTCCCCTCCCCTTTTGACATTCACATTGATTTGTCTGGGCCTATTTGTGTTTCTTTAGAAAAACTGTAGATTCCTTTGAGGGCAAGAATCTCCTTAGCCCAATTCTGCTGCCTAATTTCGCAGTTCACACGTAATAGGCCTCCACAAATATTTGCTAAATAAATCAAATAAGATTTCCCATCTCTATGGCAGATCCTCCCTTGCTATGGAAAGAAAATAAGTAAATTCTCTTTTATTCCTTTGCCGCTGCAATTTACAACTCTCTGACTCTTCTTGCCATTCACGACAGGCTCTGGCCCCTCTTTGTGTTTAACGTCAACACTGTGGAGTTAGTCGCTCTGCAAAGTGATCGCTGGTGGAGGGTGGGAGGCGGGGTGTCCGGCTTTGGCCTTTGCACACTCGCATTGCCTCCTTTCCAGCCAGTACAAAGACATTTACGGTCTGAGCTAGAGCCTGGGGTTGGCGTTGCATCTGCAACTTAGCGCAAGACATTTCTTCCTCTGTCGAAATCTGGAGATCCCTCCTCGTTGTAGTATTTATATTTGATCCGGACAATTAGTAAATTTAATGTATTCAGTAAATGCCTCCATGGCACTCACTAAACGCCAGGCACTGTTCTGAGCACTTTAATTATATTGGCTAATTCCTCTTCATAACAACTTTGCTGGAATGATAAAATTATTATTATTAGTCTCATCTTACAGATGAGGACATGGGGATGCAGAATGATTAAGGGACTTGCCCACAGGCACACAGTGATTGGCAGTTCAGCTGAAACAGGCAGGCTGGCTCCAGACCCCATGTCCTAACCACTGTGCCCTGCTGCCTCTAAACGTGATTAGGATGGGGTCTACGCTGCATATCTCTGCACCTTTTGCACCCTTCGGATCTGAGTTGACTTAATTTTCAGGCCCCTCAAGACCAGGAGTTCTCTTTGACCTAACCTACCTAGCAACATGTGGATGTGTGCTTAATAAATGTTTCCAAGCTCATTGATTCATTAAGTATGGCTCGAATACAGGTTTGTTTGTGTCATTCTACACAGTTAATTGTTCACATTGTAATCAATGCCAGTCTTAAGATTTGTCTCCTCAAAATATATCTTCAAACAACCTAGGAACCATGCCAAGAATTAACTCTAATTACATATTATATCAGTTTTGAGTACTAGAAATGACTGAAAGGCAAAATGTATGCTATTTAAAATTATTAAACTGGTAGTAAATAAAATGTGATTCTACCCAAAATAGAGATAAATAAAATTGCATGTCCCTCTTCTTTTTTTACTGCCTTTTCTAGGTGTCTAGGATCATATGGGACATTTTTTCTCAAGATTTATAGACTTTTTCTTGAATCAATACATATTTTTCTGCTGCCCATAAGCCACCACTTACTGTTCAGCAGAAAAGAATCAAATTCAAACCCCGCTCAGTGGGTTCACCTACAATGAACAGAACAAACATGAAAAACACCTGGGGTGAGAGGCTTTTTATTTGATGCAGGGGTTATTCATAGTATAGTGTTTGGGTACTTTTTGGAGCCGATTCTTGTTGTCTCAAGGTATTTCTAAATTGAATTCCAAGAATAAAGTGTTTATAAATAGTAAGCATAAATAATGAACACATTCATCCCCCCCCCACTCCCTTACATAGCCCCAGTGGCTGCCCCAACTCTTTGGGTAGTAAATTGGTTAGCTGACTGGGTTAGGTTGGTGGTTCTCAACCCTATCAGACCCATCACCTATTTTATAACAAATATTTTAAACCCCTTTTATTATTCTTAAATAAAATACATAAATAATAAATCTGTATACATAAAATTTCCATAAATCAATGTAATGCTTTAACAGTAATTAGAAGAGAAAAAATAATTTACACTGATAAAATAACTATATAATATATAATAATATATAATAATTATATTTTACTATACCATCATTGCCTCAGATGTGGTGAAAGGGAATGCTTATACACTATTAGGGGGAATGTAAATTAGTACAATCTCTATGGAAAACAGTATAGAGATTTCTCAAAGAACTGAAGCAGATCTACCATTCAATCCAGCAGTCCTACTACTAGGTATCTACCCAAAGGAAAATAAGTCATTTTACAAAAAAGACACCTGCATCTGAATGTTTATCACAACACAATTCACAATTGCAAAGATGTGGAATCAACCTAAGTGCCCATCAACTGAGGAGTGGATAAAGAAAATGTTGAGAAGATAAAGAAAATATATATACCATGGATTACTACTCAGCCAGAAATCGGGATGAAATAATCCCTTTTGTAGTAACCTGGATAAAACTAGAGACTATTATTCTAGGTGAAGTATCTCAGGAATGAAAAAATAAATACCACGTGTTCTCACTTATAAGAGGGAGCTAAATGAGGGGTATATATGTTATCAATATAAAGTGGTGTAATGCATATTGCAAACTAAGAAGGGGAAAGGGTAGAGGGGGAGTGAGGGATAAAAATCTACCTGTTGGGTACAGTATACACTATTCTGGTGATGGGTACATTAAAAGCCCTGACTTCAGCATTATGTAATTCATCCATGTAACAAAAAACACTTGTATCCCCTAAATCTATTGAAATAAGAAAAAGAGTAAAAAGTGGTTATACAATGTGTAATCTTCCCTCAATTTACATAATAGTGATATACCGAGAAAATTTATCTTATATTGACACTGTACAAGCCACTTTGTGCTTATATGTAAATGAAGTTAGCGTCTAGGCTTAGATCATTAGAAGCAGTTTTTCAACACCTAACTAAATGTCCTCCATGACATTCAAAAGCTTATAGGACATGGGGAAAGTATTTGTTGTGCAGAACCGTCCTGAGCACTGCACTATTCTAGCCATCCTGGCCTTACCTTTTAAAGGTAGGGGCAGTATTGCCCCCCCAACCCCAATCATTGTATCATTCAAGAACCGCTGTAAATTTCCCCAAATGCCCTCCATTGGGTAGTACTCCCTGCACTGAAAACCTCTGTGTTAACTCCTAGTATTAGATTTAGCCCCAAATAGTAGTGATGACTTATTCTTCTGACTTTTTGTAGTCCTTGAAAACCAAAGGAATGTCTACAGTGAAATCATCAATAATTGGGTTAGTTAGGAGACTGAGTTTCATGAAAGTAGGGTCTAAATCTATCTAGTGTGTAGCTCAGTACTCAACATGAGATCTGGGTATTACTACTCTTGCTTGAATCAGTAAATGATTTGGGGTTTCACTATCTGGTTTAATTAAAAGATATACACTATTTAAAAGAAATAGTTTTTTGACTTTTTAGTACATGTGACAATACCCAGACATTCACTGGAAGACTGACAGTTATGAATTATTTGCCAATTCCATTTCAATTGTTTCTGTTTGATTGAGTGACATAAAATGTTTGATGACATTTTGAACCTATCAAAGACTCAGAGTCCATATGTCATTTTGAGTAAGGAAACATGTTGAAGACTCTGAGCTGTGGTCCTTGGCCTAAGAGGTTTGCTTAATTTTTCTTAATGGTCTGTTAGGCATCTATGGTTTATTAACCCTATTTTTACAAATGAAGAAATTAGGCTCAGCAAAGTGAATGGTCTGCTCAAAGTGAGACACTTGGTTCGATAGCGGAACAGAGTCTGAATCCAGAACTATCTCAAGAAATCATGCTGCCCATCTTTCTTAAGTGATGTCAAGCTAGGTTTCTGTAAATCTACATTGGAAGGACCATGAATTATGGATATGTGAGGTCCACTTTAGTATAATTTTACTCTATATGTAGTTCCAATTGTCATGTTTATTAAATTCCATTTTCCTAGTGGTTCGGGGACTTTTACATTGATCCTGATCTTGGTCAGGTTCTAGGATTCAAGGCCATGTGTGAGCTCACATTAGTGAGCTTCCAGAGGGCAGGGGATATTTCCTCTTCATCGCTGAGTCTGTACAACCTGGCATGGTGTCTGGCACAAAGTGGGTGTTCAGCAAGTGTTTGTTGAGCTGCCTTTAATCGAATAACGTTTCTTCTTTTAGGCCTTGGCCTTATACAATATTTCAGCGAGGCTTTGACCTGGTTTTGGGAGAGCAGCCCTCTGATAAAATATTCAGGTAAGTGGTTGTCTAGGGACTTGCTTACACATGTCTGCAAGCCCTACGTCTTACTTCTCATTGAACTTACTTTCCTAATGTTAAGGTACAAAATGGGAACCACTCTTAGTTGTTCTGCCTGCCTAGTAGCAAAAGTGCTTGCCCTCAAATCATACCCGGTGACAACAGGGAGGACTTCGAAGTTAAACAGATTCTGTTTGGGTCCTGGCTTCCTTCCTTGCCAGCTCCGTGAGCCTCGGTAATTAACTGACCTCTTGGAGCCTCCAGGTTCCGCGTGTGCTAAATGGGGCTATATTACACGCCTGGCTGGACTGTTGTGAGGGATAATGCAGGGAAAGTCCCTGGCACAGAGACTGGCACAGAGCAGGCAATTAATGTCAGCTCCTGCCTCTCCATTTTGCATCTAATTTGCACTTTCCTCATGGTGTCCTAAGTTGTTCAAAATGAATCTCTCCTGCCCTAGCCTTCTTCTCTCAACTCTACCTCATTATTACTAACTTTTTTTTTTATCTACTATTCTCCTGATCAAATTGGATGCTTCTAGTTCCTCCCAGATTTCTACTTACATACCTGGAAATAGCATGTTAGAAAGGCCCACAAGCAGAGGAAGAATTTGAGTGCCAGTCATGAACTATTGCATTTTCACAAAGCTGAATTCACACTAGGTCTTAGCTGGAGCACAGTTTATTTCCAAAATAATATCTTATCATCCATTCATTTTGTCGATCTGTCCTGCACTTAGCATACATTTGCTGAGTATCTACTAAGTGCCAGAGACTGTGCAGTATGGACGTGAATGCATCTGCCTCCATGAGCAAGCCCTCTAGTAGAGGAAGTGAGCAGTCCCTCACATGCTGACGGCAAAGGATGAGTTCAGCTGCTGCATGCCTTTGTCAGAGAAATGGTGAGCAGCTGGAAGCAAATGGAAGACTTGCTCCCTTTTCACTGCACCCACAGGGTTTGCTGAGTCTCAGATATTCGCTGCCACCATCTCAAGCCCCACTCCATGCCCACCCCCTGTCATCCACTCCTGGATTTTTGCTCCTGCATTTGCTTTCTAGAGCTCACTCTTCTGCAGAGCTTCTGCTGCTCCTCTTGGTAGCTTGGGATGGACTTGGCTTGGCCACCGTGGTGTTGTCCTACGGCATCCTAGCTAGTGCAGATTTACAGAACCACTTCCTCCGAGGGCCTTCCCTTGCCCTTTTCTTTCCTGAGTGTCTCTCCCGGGGCAGGCTGGGTCACATTAATGGCACTGGTTGCAGGGTGCTTTTGAGGATTTGTGCTGTAAGAGTTGTCAGCTACATTCCTTAGACTGTGACTTGGACATTAAAACTTCCCAACAATGATTTATTATTTGGCTGACTTTTTCTCCCAGTTTCCTACTCCTGGTCTTCCAGAACCTTCAGAGGATGATAAAGATAAGGCAGATGGGAAGCCTGGTGGAATTTGGCTGATTAACGTGGATAATTTCCCTGCTCCCTAAAAGTCAGAAACTGACACTTTGAAAAACAATGGCCTTAATGAAATGGCTATTAAAATAGAACCTGCACAAAGACTATGTTTCCAACCCCACAAGCACCATTTTTCTCCACATTTACTGGCTGCCAACTGGATGTGATACCCATGCACTACACAGGGGACCAGTTGTGCGGTTCGACTCATGAGGTCAACTATCTCAGGAGCCAATGGGTTAGTCAACAAGTCATTACAATTCTGGTCCCTAACACGACAACAAACTAGTCTCTCAAATGAAAGCAATGGGTCATGATCTGCTTATTTTAGGTACTAGGAACTTTAACTGAAACTACTCTGGAATCTGAGTAAATCACCTACCAATGGCCACTCTGGAAAATTCTATGGCCTGTTCAGTGACTATAATTAGCTATTTACTCACTACTATGCTCAGTCATGAATTACCGTCCTGATGAATTCCAAGCCACCACACATTTTCCTAGACTATGGAATAAAGTTTAAATCCTGACATTCAAATGTTTCCACCACTGAATGCCAGTATACAACTCCCTTTAAATAAGCTGCTCTTCTCCTGTGGAACCTTCCATTCTCAGTTCAGTCTGACTTCTAACTGATCCACTGTCCCCAACAGCCTGAATATCCTTCACTCTGCACATTTGCTCAAACCCTTTCCTCTAGCAAGAATTCACATTCTCCTCTTAATATAAATACTACCTGTTTTCATGGTCCAGACCGAGTCTCACCCAAACCCAATATCTATTGAGCACCTACTATGGCAAGGCACTGTTTTAGATGCTGTGGATATGACCAAACAACTATTACCAATATAGTCCTTGACTTCAAGAATTTACAGTCTCAACTAGGAAGCGGTCTCCAACCCTGGCCCTCTATACGCACCAGTGTGCTTTAAAAATGACCAGTGATCTTACCCAGCACAAACCAATTAATAGAAAAGTTCTGGGAGGTGTGGCCAGGGCATGAGTGTTTTCTAAAAGCACCATGGGGATTCTACTCTGTAGCCAGAATTGAAAAACACTGCTCTAAAGCTTCTCCAATCCACTACAGCAATCCACAATGACTTTTCCTCCTCCAAATGTCTATGGCATACTGACTATAATATTTATTTTTCAATTATTTTATTTTATACTTATTTTTAAATTGTTTCCCAATGAAATGGTTATCTTGAGAGAAGGAGTAGTATTCTATACAGCTTTAAATATTTAATATCTAACATATAATTTTGAATACTGTAGGCCTTCAATAGATATCTACAGATGATCTTTTCAGGTATTTCCTAAGGACTTGAACCCAACAAACTAGCTAGGAAAAGACCTAGGTGCCCCCACTAAAATTGGTAATCTGCCATCCCAAATAACCTGGGAATGGTCCAAGCTAGACTCAAAGAGTCCAAGAGGACCCTGAGCCTTCCGACTGAATCTTCTCACCAAACCCATTTCATTGTCCAAGAAGTCCTTTCCATGGTGGCTAGGACCACTGCATCCCACCAGACTGTGGTAGACGGGATCAGCTCCCACCCACTGACCCCTCAGACACCTTCCTTCTGAGCGGGTACCTGCATTCCTGGGAACAATAGCTCGTCCTGGCATGGCCTGCTCTGGGAAAGAGTGTAGAGGCCAGGTCAAGAGCTGTGCATTGGTTTTCCCACGTTCTATTTTGTGCCGAGCCCTGGGTGCAGCACAGGCTCACTCTAGCGCTCTCTGGCGAGTGTTTCCTTCTGAACGGAAATTTCAAGCTCCAGTTCAATAGGGCCGTGTGGAGGACCCAGTGCACAGCTGAGCCATCAACTGCATTGGTCACCACCAGCTGTCACAAGAGAAGGCCCAGCTTGGGAAAGCGTTCCAGACACTCACCCAGCTTCTCTTGGGTGGCTTTTTGTAGTTGTTCCTGCCAAATCTGCATGAATGAGGGACAGATGAGATTTTAGGACACAGCTTTTCTCTGACAGTTTGTTCTATATTTGGATTTTGGAGTTACTCAGTAGATTTTGCAGATGAAAGAAAACTTTAGAATTTCATAGGCCTGAGCTAGCATGGGCTCGAAAGCTGCTGCGATCCATACCTGAAAAACAGTCCAATCCCAATTTTCCCATTTATAGAAGGGTGACCTTGGGGAGGTTCCTAATGTTCTTAAAATGGTAGTTGATAAGTTGGTAAAATGGGGCCAAATAAGCAACCTCAAAGGGCTGCTGTAGGAACAGACGAGGCAGCTCTGCAGAGCACCTGCCCCTCTGACAGTTCTCAGTATGGGTTAGTCTCACCCACACCTAACCTTACTTCCTCTACAGGGATTCGCCTTGACCCTACCAGAGACTGCTTTTCTTGTTAACTGGTCCAGTGCAGCGTCCCAGGAGCTGCTGTGCACTTAGGAAGTTCCTCACAATGTCAAACCCAGATCCATCTTGACTTTTAAATCCATTTAAACCCAGGGGTAACCCATGTCCTGCTCTACATGAAGGACAATCTTCACCACTGCTTCCACCTTTCAGTTTGAACACTGAGATTGCAGCCTCCAGCATCTTGTGCAAGCTATAGACCCAACAACATCTGCTTAGTGATCAATCAATTTATTTACTGAGTGACCTCCCTGGGCCAGAAATTGTGTTAACAGTGGGGATACAAAGATGACAAAGGGCTGTCTTCTGCTATCCAAGGGTGCACATTCCTATAAGTGGTGGCGGATTCTCCAGGTACAATTCAGTATCTCAGGAGCAGCAAGGGACTTTGTGTAGGGCACACAGAGGAGGGTCCCTTGCTCAGCCTGAGGGTCGAGAACGAAGGGGGCGGGGGGAACTTTCTGGAAGGGGTGGGGCCTGAACTATGTCTTAAAATGAGTAGTCAGGCAAAGAAGAAAGGGAAGAAAATCCACAAAGAAGGAATATTTAGGAGGAAAAGCAAAGAGGTGAGAAAATCAGGGTGACTTCAGGAACTATGGTCAGTTGCCTTGTAGGAGCACCGAGTGAGAAGCAGGGTTTGGCAAAAGAAGAAGCTGAGGCAAGGGGGGCTCACCTCTTTGGAGGGTGGAACTCTGTCCTGCAGGCATGGGGTGCCGCAGCAGTTTAAGTTGGGGGAAGATGTGGTGTGCTTGCTTTTCCCTTAGGGATATTACCGTATGCAGAGAAAGAAGGGAAAACTGGGAGATGGATGGGCATGGAGCCTCCTCTTCCAAAAGAAAAATTACCCATCAGAAATGTGCTAGAACTGCCAACAGCTGCCTAAAACCTGTTACATAAATTATAAACTACAGGTCACGGATTTGTTGCTCCACATCAATGCAAAAATTGTAATTTTAAAACCAAAATAGAAAACAAAAACTCATTCTTACATCCAATAAACTGCCTTCTCCTTGGTACCATTCAAACATGTAGATGTTCTCTCTGAAACAATATAAGAGCAGTGGTTCCCCCTCCACACACACACACACACACACACACACACACACACACACACACACACACACAGAGCCTGCTTATTATAATGTTCCCATCTCAGGAATGTCCACTATGAAATGCAAAGTGAAATCATACAAATTCTTAGAGGTTGTTTCCTTCAACCCACATCCATCCTTAAGTCCCATATTCCAGGCACCTTGAGGCAATCATTGGCACTGAGTGGGCTTCTTAGTCTTACCAGATGAAGTGTGTGTGTGTGTGTGTGTGTGTGTGTGTGTGAGAGAGAGAGAGAGAGAGAGAGAGAGCGAGAGAGAGAGAGAGAGAAGGGGCTGTCATGCCTTTAATTTTGCCGACCGCTTCGCAGAAGAATGAAGTGGTGGTCTTCATCTTCTTTTGTCCCCAGAGGAAGGGGCTTTCCTTCCCTGATGCAGGCCCCTCCCTGCAGAGCCTGCTGCCTTGTGCCCCTGTGGGTGGGAAGATTCAAGTGCCTCTTTCAAAGCGAGAAGGATCTCTGACAGTTCCATGCTGCTTCATGCAGGGGTTCACCCACTAGGTCAGAGAAGCTGAGGACCAAGAGTCAGGTGGGAAATGGGAGAGAAATCCCCCAAATCCTGGTCACATCCCTCTCACCAATAGCTCTGCCTCTGCCCCTGGACTCCCCTGCACCAGGCTGGCACCTGTCCACCCTTTCCAGTTGCTCTCGTCCTGAGGCTCTTTTTCAGGTCGTGGGCGGAAACCATGTGGCTTGGCTGCCCTTCAATTCGTGAGCCCCGCTCAGTGGGTCTGCTCTGTGGCCAGCATTCTGGAGAGGGCTGCATTTTTTAAAATAAAAGGTCTCAAGTCATCAATGTGGTTTCCTAGCACCTCTGACAACCCGTGGAGGTTAGAGGGGAGTGTGTGGGTAGGGAAGGGAAGGAAGCAGGATTCTGAAAGAGCCTCTGTGGCCAGCATGCAGATGGAGCCAGGGCCTGGGTCCCTTTAATCGTCCTTCCCCAGTCAGGAGAGAGGGGATGCCAGACTGCCAACCTCCTGATATCCCACCCACACTGGCTTTTATCCCAAGACTATTTTTGACTATGAACACAGAGCATTTGAATGCCTTTGAAATGAAATGAATGAATAAACAAACAAATAATCTCTCATGGTTTTCTTAAGTTTTCCCTTGAAATGTTGATTGATTCTTTTATTCCTTTAAGCCCTTGTTATAAGAATTTAAAAAAATCCTCCCTGTATTCCAAGGGTTATCGCCTTAGCTAAGGGTGTGGGTGGGGGTGCAGAGAGTAAATCCAGGCCTGTTTTGTTCATGTTCCTCCCCTCTTCTCTCCTCCCCGGAGGCTCCTGACTTCAGTCATTTCTGTTCCCATCACACAGAAGCCAAACAAAGGGGAATTTTTTTTCTTTTCTTTTCCTTGTTAGGGTTCCTCCAGGCACAGAGAGATGCCATCGCTGCCACTGTGGTCTGCAGTGTGGGATGGGGACGGTGGGAGGCTGGCATCTCTCTTCAATTAAAATGCCTCCAATTATATCTGACTCAAGACAGGGGAAGCCCAGCTTCAAATCTGAAGAAAGCTGGAACTGGCTTTTTCTGACTTGATCAAAACCACTTCTAACAGCGAGTGAGCGGGCAGCATAATCAGTTCTCCGGCTGTCTGGCCACGTGAGCAAGGCCGCCGCTCTGCCTCCTTGGGACTCAGTCATCACATCCATAACATGCCAGTCAGCTCCCTTTCTGAAGAGGACTGTTGGCGGGAGGTGGACGCAGCTGGGGGAGAAGGCCGGGCCCCCCAGCGGGGCGGTTGGCCCCCAGTCCTGACCACCGGTGTTGGTGTCCCTGCAGATTCACCTACACCCTTGGGGAGGGCATGTGGCTGCCCCTCAGCAAGAGCTTTGTGATCCCGCCAGCAGAACTGGCCATCAACCCGTCGGCAAAGTGCAAGACCGACATGACCGTGATGGAGGACGCCGTGGAGGTCAGGTGAGTCTGGGGAGGTCAGGCGAGTCTGGCTTCAGGGCTGAGGCCTGCAGTGGGCTCGGGAGGCAGAGCAGGATACGATCCGAAGGTTCCAGGTGCTGGGAAAGGCATCATGCAAGCTGAAGGCAGACATTGGCAGGCGGCTTTCAAAGTCCCCACTTGTGGTGCCAGGATCTGCTCTTTATCTGGGTCAATATTGCATACCCCAAGGCTCACTCACTGGAAGAAGACATAAAATTAGAGTTTGTAAGCACTTCCCACATACCCTAAGGACAGACAGGCAATAAAATGTTAATTTCCTTGCCCAGGTTTGACCTCCTTCTTTGACCGGGCATTACAGTCTTGGCTCACTTCCTGGATGTGGAGAATGCCCATGATTTGTTAGTTCAAGGCTTGGAGTCTGGTTGATCTTCAGTTTTTATATGGGAGAGTGAGACATGATCCAGCTGACCAGATAGGAAAGTGGAATGTGACGCTACTGGTTGCTTCTGTAAGCCTCTTGACTTCTCCCTGCTTCTCACTGTTTCTCCCCACAGAGAAGAGCTGATGACTTCATCCTCTTTCGACAGCCTGGAGGTTCTCTTAGATTCCTTTGGGCCCGTGCGGGACTGCAGCAAAGATAACGGGGGCTGCAGTAAGAATTTCCGTTGCATTTCAGATCGCAAGCTGGACTCTACCGGTTGTGTGGTAGGTCTGCCCTGCCGGGCCAGTCGGTTTGGGGGATGGGGAGGGAAGGCGCAGGGTGAGACACAATGCAGGTGTGTAGATGAGACTGTGCCATGATCCCCACTTGCAGCACCACCTGCGTAAACTTGGACTTTTCTCTTGATAGAGATGAGGAGCTAATCACCAGTACGTAATCAAAAAGTTCTTACGAGCACCTACTCTGGGTAGCATAACTATCCAAGGGAAATTTCATGAATTACATAGCATGATTCTTTCTTTCCAGTCTTGCAAGACAGTTGATGAGAACTATCTGAGAACTAATTAATTGCTTATTAGTATGACATTCATGCGAAACGTAATAGGAAATTGTAGGAGAAACCTATGTAAAGCTAGAGTGATGAAAGAAGTAAGTTATTGCAGGAATCGTAGAGAAAAATTAAGAACGAAAATGTGTTCTCTTTGTGACCACAGCAGTGAGCACCTGCTTCTCCAAAGGTGGGTTTCTACTTTGTTATCAGCTCTGTTTAAAACATGCGATGCTATTAACTAGTAAGAGGGCTCGGGCTAGAGTGGGCTAGGACATTGCCTACGTCTTGGATGCGAAGAGTCTGTGGCACCACGCAGGTAGATGGAGGCAGGAGCAGAAGCAGCCTTCAGCCGCGGGCTCCTTTCTGTTGGCCATTTTCATGCCTCTCACGCCCTAACACTATTGTCTCCTTCCAACCCTGCCTCCTTTAAAGGGCAGAAGGATGCAGTCCTCCAGAGAGGAGAGGGAATGGGGCAGAGATGGAAGCAGGGAAACCAGGAAAATTGCGAGCAGAGAAGAGGGGAGATGATCAGTTCTGCAGTGCAGCAGGGAGGGCCAGGAGCTTCCAGCTGTGGGGAGAATGTGGCGTCCTGCCACACTTCCCAGCCTGACAGCCGTGCTGTGTGAGGGGATCCAGAGCAGGGGAAAGCTGTCAGGTTGTGGATCCGGTACCCTTTTTACCTCTCTTCGTCTCTAACCCAGAGCCCCTGTTCTGTCCGGGAACTGTTCTTGGTCAAAGGTGGGTCTGTGTACCTGCGGGCCAGGTTGGAACTCTCCCAGCCCTAAGGCCTCCCCACGCTGTTACCAACTAGGCAGCAGTCGACAGGAGCCCGATTCATCTGAGAAGGGAGAGAAAATGAAGATGAGAAAAGGCAAAGAGAGAGAGAGAGATGAAGAGTAGGTAGGAAGAGGGGCAAGATGAACAGAGGGAACAATCAGGAGAATACAAAGAAAGATGCTCTTTTAGGCCACGCCTTCCAAAGGCAGCCGGGAGGGAAGCTGATGTCCCACAGGGCTCCCCTCCCTTTGGCGGGTCCACACTCACACGTCTTCAGCAACGAGCTCCCAACCAGGTCTCTCAGGAGACAATTTAACTGTCTAATGGAGCTCCCAGCTGAGACACTTTTTTAAAAAAAACTATTCAGCCTTCATTTCTTCATTCAGATTCCAACCTTTCATTTCCCATGACTCTCTGGGGTCATTCTAAGTACCGACACACTGTGTGCACATGTGTGTGAACCACCCCCATGTGAGTTTTGACATGTACACACATTCACACGCACACACCCAGGGATAGACTCTCCCTCTCTTGCCATTTCTCTGCCCCTTTCTGAGCCCCTCAGGGCTTGCCCGACAGATGCCTTCTGTTGGTGATCCTAGCCCTTTTTGCTTGGCACATCGCTGTGCTGATGGATTTTGTACTTTTAACACTGTGATCTGTGAGACAGAGCTAGCAAGAATAGTTCTGATGAATATGCATTGGCAATGAGGCTGCTGCATTTTAGAATTGGAGCCGCTGCAGAAAGTCACCCAATTATAACAGCACTTGGCATTAGCATAATACTTTGAAGTCACTGGTCCACGTGGCTCCTGAAGAGGGAGGCAGCTGGCGGATTGGCAGACACGCTCGATTCACTGTTCCTCATTGGCTGTGGAGCATGTGATCCCTGGGGCAGGAAGACGACGAGTGAGAGGCGATGCATCCCATCGTGACCCTGTCACCCTGCTGAGAAGACCAGAGACGAACTTTGAGCCTGACCTGACTCCTGTGGGCTTTAGCACTGTCCCAAAGCCCTGGTCTATTAGCAAAGTGGTCCTTTGTCATCTGGAAGTGGACCAGGGACACAGGCATCAGCTGCACTGGCTGCAGTTTAAGAACTGGCCTGGCCTCCTCTCCACGTAAACCCTCACACTCAGTCTTCTTGGTGCTGAACCGGAAGGCTTCCCAAGATAGGTATATTTTTCTGAAAGGAGAAAAAGATGAGAAACTAGAACACGCTGGCCCTTAGGAACCTGAGAAAGGGGCAGAGACAGAGCGTGTACCTGTATATTTTCCTGACGATTCTAACCAGACAGGTCGCATTCACATTCGGTCCCCATCACTGCTCAACTTTGATTCTTTCTAGGAAGCAGGGCACGTTTCTCAGTTATGCATGGACTCCCACAGGGTTAATTGCTACCCAGTTAATTACCCTGTTGTTTATATAGTCTCTGAGGACAGGAAACAAATATCCGTGAAAGGCACAGACCTGTACATACCCCAATCACACCGTTCCAAACCAGACCACTCTCCAACAGCTGGAGATTGCGGACATTTCAGGAGGGTTCCCAGAGCAGAGGTCAGCCCCTCACCGCTGGTGCCCAAATCTTACTCGTTGTCCTCATGTGCAGGGTGGGAGCTGTGGTGCCCTCCCATGAAGCACGAGAGCAGCTGCTCCCTGTTCTGTAGAGCCCCGTGGGGCCCTTCCACGGTGCTGTGTTATCTTACTGCTGCTGTAACAAAGTACCATAAACTTAGTGCTCAAAGCTACACAAATTCATTATCTCACAATTCTGTAGATGAGAATCTTATGTGGGTCTCACTGGGCTCAAACCAAGGTGTCACCAGGGCTGCATGCCCTTCTGGAGGCTCTAGAGGAAATCCCTTCCCTTGCCTCTTCCAGGTTTTAGAGTGCGCCCAAGTTTCTTGGCTCATAGCCCCCTTCCTCCACCTGTACAGCCAGCAACAGTGCATTTTTCTGATAATTTTTGTGGCACATCTCCTTCTCTCTCTCCAACTGGGCCTCCCTTTTCCACTTTTAAAGGACTCTTGTGATTACATTGGGCCCATCTAGATAATCCAAGACAGTCTCCCCACGTCAAGGTGCTTAACTTAGTTTCATATGCAAAGTCCCTTTTCCCACGTGAGGTGACATGTCCATAGGTGTCTAGGATTGTGTCTTGGACATCTTTGGGGAACCCTCCACGGGGGATGGCAGTGGGGCTTGGAGCAGACTTGGCAGGCAGGACTCCAAGCTTGCTGGGAGCTTCAGCCAGAGCATCTTCATTCTTATCAAGCCTACCTGTTGAGCCTTAACATAAAATGGTGTTTGAAACTTTGAAAATGATTTCTAATGTGATGCGTGTGCGCGCGCACACACACACACACACACACACACACACACACACACACACACACACAAGAAAGCCTGTGCTCTATAAGATGCCTGAATGTCCTTAGGTAAGCGGGCTGTGCCATGGAGCAGGGAGGGTCGCTGCCTGCTTCCTCGTGCATTGAACACATGACCTTCCTTGCTGGACATTATGCTCTAATGAGCTTTGAATTGTCCAATGACCCTCCGCCCTTCCCTCCACATGCTGTCCACAATGGTTTCCCGTGAAATGTGTCATTTCACCTCTACTGGAGCACAGATGTGTGGAGGCCATTACAAATGACCATCTCTCTTTCTCTCTGTAGGACAGTAAGTAGAAGAATATGCCTCAGAGGCTTCCAGAAAAATAGGGGCAGGAAGCTCTCACAGCCTGAAATATAGATTTAACTCCATCAAACTTTTCCCCTGGGAGAAGCAGTCCTGAATGGCTCCGGCCTGCATGTCAGAGCCCATCAGAAAGTTTGGAAATCATTATTTGTGAAAGGAATAAGATTGCCATCTAGTAAAAGAGAACCTGTTTGGAGCAGGAATTACAGTTGCGTGTCTTATGAATCATCCAGGTAAAGCGAGGCGGGCTCAGCTGCAGGCGTTTGTCCCTCTTCTCTCAGGGCCCTGAATGTGCTCATGAGTCCAGCATTCCATCCGTCTGCCAATAGGGCATCCATTCCATAATCTGGAGCTGAGGTCTGTGTGTCTCAGACTTAGCGAGATTTGATTAGCCTCCTAAGCAATTAATCAACCTAAAACCATTGGTAGAAAAGAGGGGAAGGATGACAAAGAAAAGGAGTCGAATGGGAAAAATAATTTTAATCTCATTAGCAAATTATACCTGAGACCAGTAATAAGTCAAGAAGCCATGAACATCTCATGAAAGATGATTAACCTTGTGTATTTTAGAGGTCACTGAAATACGAGCTCATTTATTAGACCTTCTTGATGGGGGAGAGTTGTTGCCGTAATAAATGGAGTTTTCTTCTTAAGCCTGTAGTTTGTAAAGTCCCTGGGACTGCTTCATGTAACCTCTGCAAAGGGGGGTTAATATATGACCTTGGGCTCTCTCCTGAACAAACAGTTCTCTTTCAAGAAACAAGTGGAAGGATTGTCCACAGTCAGGAGAGAAGAACATCTGGCCCTTGCACAGAAAGGGCAAGCTTCTCCTGAAGGCAGGATTTCTTCCTGACAACAGGGCTCTGGCTGAAAATACTTCTAGGAGGAGTGGCATGGTTTGGAGACTGTGGCTTCTTTATATTTAGATGCGGATTTTGAGGGAACCCATCGTGTCAACATATCGGAAGGAAGATTCAGGCAAAAAACAATACAAATTCATACCATAGGAACCTTGATTGATTAACTCCTTGGAGAATTGGGTGTTCTGGTTGCCAAGGATTAAGAAGAAAATTCTATTTTTGGTTTTAGCCTTTTTTTTTCTGGAAGTCTTTGTAAAATGTTTTACTCCGAATTGCAGCCCAAGTAAGTTATAGTGCAGTAAAGATAATTGCATCTTTTTCAGTGATTGAGGATCTCAACTTGCCTTTAAGGTCATCACTCTGGACAATTTGCAGTGTTCTGTTCTAAAATACTTGCACTTGTAGTGTTCTGTGTGTTCGTAAAAGGGGACAGAGAGAGAGAGAGAAAATGCTAAGCTGAATCTTCAAATCCATAATTGACCCCAGAATATACTCTGGGAATTGCTTAAAACAATCAAACAAATGAGTCTATGGGATTGCTTTACCTAGTTGACACACTGACTTTATCTCTTTAGGGATTCCAATGAACGCAGGTTGTACAGCACTGGAGAAGCCGCACGGCAGAATGGGAGGAACACACACAACCAAAGGGTCAGACAGTCTAGGCCCAAAGTCTGATGGTGCCATTTTCCACCACTGTGACACTGAACAAGTTACTTGGTCTTTCTAAGCCTAATTTTGCTCATCTGTAAAATGGGAAAGATAAAGTGTCCCTGTGTTGCTGGGATTGAAGATAATATATGTAGACTGTCCTGCACAAAGAATTGCTAAATTCCTCATAGGTGTTATTATTTTTAGCTTTGCTGGTAAGAAAAAAAAATTCAACTTGGACAAGGCAGCTAACTCTGTCTTTTCTCCAAATCTCCTAAGAGAGGGTGAATTTTAGGTAGTCCAATTTGGGATAGCAATGGTCATCTAGACATTAGGGCGAGGCAAGATATGGATATGCCAGATTTTGGAATTCTGGAACAAAGCCTGCTCATGTTTCATTTGGTGAAGTCTTTGTCAGAAGTCATGCTTGAAGGACCATTCTGAAAAAAAAGCAGGTGGTTGGGAACATGAACAGTCTGGGCTGGTGCCTGAGATAGCTAGCGGGTACAATGGGTGAAACCACCGCGTGGGGTGGGGATAATAAGAGGACTGGCTTTATCTGCTTGATGGCTTCTAGCAAGCTTTACAGAAGGAAAAAACAAACAAACACAACAACAACAACAAAAAACAACTCATGGCAACCAGTGCAGCCCATGTAATTCCAATCAAACTTTCAGTTTTCTGTGTTTAGTACCCGTATCCATGCCTGGGCAGTCACATAGTGCTGAAGCCAGCTCCCTTCTGGTGGCACATCTGGCCTAACAGCTGGGTGGCCAAGGAATCTGGTGGGTAGGGGGCTGACAAAACATGGGGTGCAGTTCTCAGCTGCCTCATTTGCTTGTTTACCATCATCTGGTGCATCTGGGCTCGCACAGCACGGGCAGCCCTTGGAAACTTCTTCAACTGCTGTCACCTTCCAGCACTCTGGCTGCCTTCATGGGGAGAGAGGGGGATGGGCCAGGCGGGGAGCCTGGAAGGCCCACAGGGGGCCATTTGTTTGGGAAATTGCAGAATTAGTGTTAGCAAACAGTGCATGTCCTGCTGTGCTCTTGACTGGGAAAGGAGGAGGGAGAAGAGGTGGGATTCGGAGGCACACCTGTGGCGGCTCTGGGCTACTAGGCCAAGGTGCTTGCCAGCACAGGGGAAGAGCAAGCCAGGCTGCAGGGGGAGGAAATGTTTCATACTGCATTCCACTGAGTTTTGAAAGTTTTGTTTTGGTTTGTTTTTGCTTTTGGAGGAGGGTGTTAGCTAGCTGACGGTATAGTACAGCAGTCATTAAAAGTCTCGGCGGCATTGGAGTCAGATCTGGACAAACCCCCAGCTCTGCCACGGTCTGGCCGCTTGACCTTGGGCAAGTTATTTGCCCCCTTCTAGCATGTTTGAAGGGATCAGCTCTCGTGCAAATGTGCAGAATCTGTTGCACTGGCAGAGGAGAAGGATGGCAAAAAAATAATAAGAAGAAAAAGTCATCAGCTTTTAAGTGGAGCCCAGGGCAGCAAGGAGTTTATGCGTTATTTGGCAATGTTAATGGTTCCTTATCAATAAACAGGGATACTATAGGGTGTTGCGAGACAAGAAACTTAAAGCACTTAGCCCAGTGCCCAGCTCCTAGCACGTGCTCAGTGAACGCTGACTGCTGGGTAGGAGCCGGATGTGGCGGGAGCTGATGATGGATTCCACAGCCAGCCTGCCAGCGTTTCAGGTGTCGTCCTGCCCGGAGCAGCTGTGTGACTTTAGGAATGTTTAAACGCTCTGTGCCTCAGTTTCCTCATGTGTAAAATGGGGATGATCACACTGCTTAGCTCCTAGGGGTGTTGTGAGGGTTACACAAGCTAGAGACTGAGTTAGACCACTGCCCGGCGTGTCACGGGTGCTGCGCAAGCACTGCTGTTATTCACCGATCCCCTCTGCCTTCCCCACGATGGGGCATCTCCTCCTAGAGTTTCCTTTTTGCTGTCATTCCCGGGGGAGCTTATCGAGGACAAGGTAGTGCCGTGAAGCTCAATACTTCACGTTAAGAGTGTCCAGCTCCAACCCAGGTGCAGCACCTGTGGGTGCTGGTGTAGCACCTGTGGGTGCTGGTGTAGCAGGTGGTCTTGTCTGTGTGCCTTCCAAAGGGCATCTGGACACAGGACGGCGATGGGTGCAGCTGCTCCCGTCGTGAGAGTGGTCCAGCCCCTCTCCAGGTCACGAGAAAGTCCATGTCCTCCCTCAGGCCGGAATCCCTGGCTTGGCCCACTCCCTCTGACACGGCCGTTTGGTATGAGTGCTGACAAAGTGCTGTGGACACTTAAGAAGTCCTCTTAATACTAAGGCCAGCAGCAGCACTGCCCTCCCCCAGCCCAGAGGCGTCTCTGCCCGTGCGGTTCAACTCCGGCCCGTCCCTTCCACCCTCCGCCAGCCGGAGGCGCAGTCGGGAGGCCGCACGACTCGGCTCCGCCCGGCTGCAGCGCCCCTCCCAGCCCTTTTGGAGGACGTGGCTTTAATGCAGGTGTTTGCGATTCGTGCCCAGAGAGAAGCAGCAAGATGTCGAGAAAGGTCACTTGCTTTTAAGGGGAGCCTAGCGTGGTGGGAGACCCGCGGCGCGCTCGGCGCAGTGTCCGGGCTGAGCGTTAGGAACCGGGTCGGTGAGGACACCCCGGGTCCCAGAGCACTCAGCGCCCCGGCTCACCCACCTGTGCGGCTGCTTTCTGCTTGTGCCAGTGCCCGTCCGGACTCAGCCCCATGAAGGACGGCTCGGGCTGCTACGACCGCCACGTCGGGGTGGACTGTTCCGACGGCTTCAACGGCGGCTGCGAGCAGCTGTGCCTGCAGCAGATGGCGCCCTTCGCCGACGAGCCCGCGCTCTACAACATCCTCATGTTCTGCGGGTGAGTCCGGCCGCCGGGGGGCGCCCGGCCGCCCTGTCGCGGGACGCGGGACGTCACTGCAAAGCGGGGGCGGCCAATGGGGGTGGCTCGGCCCCAGGCCCCCGCCCGGCCAGCCCTGGGCTCGGAGGAAAAAGCCCCCGTAGAGTCCGGGGGCGGGCACCTGAGGGACAGTCCAGTCCAGTCCCGGTAGGGGGAAGCCGAGCCCCGGGATTTACCTGCAGGGGGAATAAACCACGCAGTTTCCTGAAATTGTTCCCCGCTTAAAGCAGGATTTCCCGAACGCTGTTTGCGGAGCTGCGTTGATGAGGTGTGCGGGGACGAGAAGTTTCCGCGCTCTAGAGCTTAGACAAAGTGAGCAAAACGAATCGAGTCTCAGAGAAGTGGGGCAGCGTTGGAGAAGCGGAAACTTGTTTAAATGCTG
>NW_012146745.1:1950554-1952076 GCF_000956105.1 Propithecus coquereli
AGTGTGTCCAGATCTTGTCGAGAGAGGGCCAGGGAGTAGGGACTGGGATGGGAGGGAGGGAAGAGTATTTGCTACCCTTTCAGTAAACCTTTTCAGCTGGTTTGTTTCTCATGTCCCCCAGCCCTCACCCGACCTCCCACACCCATACGTTGTACTTTTGACGTGTATACCAAATAGGGTTCAGGGTAAGGGAAACTTTTGGGTCCAGAAAGAATTTTTACACTGTGGGTTGAAATACAGATTGCCTGCCAACACGTGGGGTTCACTTGAACACTCAGAGCTGAAGGTCTGCCCCGTTTCTAGGCAAAACAACTTTGCTCGTGGTTTAGACCAGCAACTGCCAGATGGTCTCGTGGTGGCCACCATCCCCCTGGAGAACCAGTGCCTGGAGGAGATCTCGGAGCCCACCCCCGACCCCGACTTCCTGACTGGTGAGTGTGCCTTCCTGCCCTTATTGAACCAGCAAAAACCACAGCTCCCTGTGGTTTCATAAGATCGAGACTCTTGACCTCACTTATTTTGGTTTAAAAGCCAGTGATTTCCTTGATACACAATAAAAGCTCAGTCATAAAACTGAACACTGACACTAAAATTGCCTATATTATTGTATAATCACCTGCAAAATGGTAGTAATAATATCTTTCTTTGTTGGTTTCACAGGGGTGCTTTGAAAACAAATAACGTAATAGATGTTCAGAGTTCTTGGTGGGATTAGAGGAAGTGACCAGGTCACAGAGGCAGAGAGAGAAGCTAGCTTATCACCTAAATCCATCATCGCTATTGTTGGGTTTCCCGGCAAATACTTGTGGAACAGTGCAAGGGAATAAAAAATGAGAGAGTTTTGTTGCCACACCACCCTGGGTTTGACTCTCTGCTGCTTTCTAGCTGTGCGGCACTAGACAATACAGTCTCTCTGGGCCTCATGGGCCCTGGTTGTGAGTTGGGGATAATGACGCCTGACCCTCAGTGTTGCTGGGAGCCCAGCGGCCTTCTTCCTCTGGGCTCACGGAACAAAGGTGCACTTGACTGAAAGAGGCAGGGATCTCAGGGTGTGCTTCTTTGTGCCTCTGGAGACCCCCAGTTAATGCTTCCTGGTCCAAGGAAGAGACTTCAAGGTCTCTTTGACCTTGGACTGATGAGAGGAGATAATTGAGATTTGCATCACTTGCTAGATGACTAGACATGAGCTCAGTTCCATTGCTTTTGTTTGTTTCTCCATTACCCCCTCCCCATTCATTCTATGTCTCACTTATTTTCTGTCTTCCTCCCCTTTTTCCTGTCTTTTCTAAAGAGTGGATTGAGCTGGCCAGGCGAGGTGGCTCATGCCTGTAACCCTAGCACTCTGGGAAGCCATGGTGGGAGGATCGCTGGAGGTCAGGAGTTCGAGACCAGCCTGAGCAAGAGCGAGACCCCATCTCTACTAAAGATAGAAAGAAATTAGCCGGACAACTAAAAATATGTGGAAAAAATTAGCCAGGCATGGTGGCGCATGCCTGTAGTTCCAGCTACTCGGGAGGCTGAG
>NW_012146745.1:1952153-1955984 GCF_000956105.1 Propithecus coquereli
GCCTCGGCCTCCCAGAGTGCTAGGATTACAGGCGTGAGCCACCGCGCCCGGCCTGGAATTATATTTAAAAACATTCCTGTACTATATTTATAAAGCAAATAAGGATTTAGTCCATTCTTTTATACCGTGCTTTGCTTGTCTATCCTGCCCTCCCCTTTCCTCCCTGACTCCGCCTTCCCTCCTTGCCTTCTGCCCTCCTCCCTCCCCTGTCCCCTGTCCCCTGCTCTCTCCTCCTGCCAGGGACCGTGCTTAGTTCACGCCATGGAGCGTGCGGGTCACTGAGCTGCAAAGACAAATGCTGTAACGTGGTCCTTGCCCTCAAGGATCTCACAGTCTAACGGGCTTGCAACAAAAATCAATGTTTATAGTAATAAAGCTATGCTGGGTTGTTGCTAAAAGCCAGTGCCTCCTGAATAATCATGAAAAGATTATTCAGCGGAGTTGTAATGCTATTTTATTGTATTTCGTTTTATTTTATTTCTTTGTAATTGAGCAATTTTCATATTCGGTTTCTTGTGAAATTCCATTCCGTAAATGGAAGCGTGCTCTAAATTTTAATGTTCTCTATCATGTTATCATTAGGGCTGACCCACTTCAATGGATAGAGGTCAACTCGGCCAGTTCCATAAACTTACTGATTTAATAAACATATATTTGGGCACCTACTTTGTGCAGAGAACCTTAGTGAGGTGTCGGGCATAGGAGAAACAACAGGATACCAGACCCGGTATCTCCCCTCGAAGGAGTTTGCAGAGGGACACACAGCCAGGAGAGTGGGGGAGGAGGCGGTGTGGGACAGCAAGTTGTCGAGATGTTTGGGGGGGACTGAGAGGGAACCAGCCAGCTTTAAAATTCTTCCAAGAAACTGTGTTGTGGCTAAAGGAAGGAGCCACTTTGCTGTCTGTCCCAGACCTAAGCCGGTGCTGTAGAGGCCTTTGTGGGTCTCGAGTCACATCTGTTGCCTGGGAATTAGACACGCTTGTGTGTTTAACACTAGGCAAGGCACTGTGTATAGCCTGCCAAAGAAGTCCTTGCTTTGAGATTCTTACATAAAGACCAAATCGCGTGCACTTATAATTAAAGAGCTCTACTCATGTCTGGTCACATAGATACATACATGGTAAATAGGAAAGCAAGCAGTTAAAGTTGCATGAAAGTGGGCCTTATTTGTACTTCTAATAATAATAGCAACATTTGATGATGACTAGCTATGTATTAGGCACTGCATACATTCCTTACATTCAGTATCTCAGTTCACCTTCTCAGCAACCCAGTGTAACAGCTAATTTTTTCCCCTTTTTACAGTTTTGGAAACTGAAGCTCAGAGAGGTTAATCAACTGGTCCAAGGTCCCCCAGTAAAGGGCAGAGTCGTTGCTATTACAATATTGCTTCTCACCACTGAAAACCATGATCATTCGTCCCTCTATATAGGACAAAGATCTTTATTTTATTACAACAATGACTATAGATAGTAATAAATGATGTACTTTAATTTCATGAGCCTCTTTAAATTCTAAATCTGGTATATTTCTAAGGAGAGCCCCAAAATAAATCAATATTCTTTTTCAATGGCAACTTTATCAAAGTAGTTCTTACTTAAGCTAACAAATGTTTATTCTTCTCATTGTAACTATAAATAAGGTCCGATTAATGACTTATGAGTCACTGACCGATATTTGCCAACATTACTGTTGCTTTTCCATTAGAGTTACTGCACGTGCAAAGTGAGGAGGACGCCAAAGAGGGCTGGTTAGTGGTGCACATGGGGTCACACTGTGTGTCTAGGGTCTCTTCGGTTCAGGAGGGCTACTCTGTCTGAATGGAGGGGGAGTTATGCGTTGATCTTGTATTTGATACACTCAAACAGAATACAGCCAGGAGATGATAAATCTTCCTAATTTCTTAGTTGACTTGTCACAGGACCAGATTAGAAAGTTATTAATTTCCTAAGAACAGTGTCATTACTTTCGCTGCCTAATTACCCTCCAAACAAATGCAGGGTCTGTCCGTATAGATGGTTCGTGAGAAAGGCTCTAGCATATCTTGGATTGAAGTATGTTAACTCATTTATGAGCTTATCTTCAGTGAGTCTTACCCTGACCTATTTGGGGAATCATAATTATTAGAGGAGAGAGCATTCTAAAGTTCTGAAAGCACTTATATACAAAGGAAAGGTGAGAGATTTGGTATATCACATGGTGGAAAAAGCCTTAGTTTACAGGCTTAAGAAACCAAGTTATAAAGGGGTTGAAATCAAATTGGAATATTCCCAATCTTTGGTCATCCAGCACTCTCTCAAAGGCCTTCCTTCCCAATTTGCTGGGTTGGCTTGCCTGCGCAGCTCACTGATGAAACACCTTCTTATCTTGAGTTCTCCACCGTGCCAGGTGCATTGAGGATTACAAGCTGGGGATAGATGGACGCTCTTGCCAACTCATCACGGAGACCTGCCCGGAGGGAGGTGACTGTGGGGAAAGCAGGGAGCTTCCCATGAACCAGACCCTCTTTGGGGAGATGTTCTTTGGTTACAACAACCATTCCAAGGAAGTGGCTGCTGGACAGGTGCTGAAAGGAACATTCAGGTGAACTTCATGTGCATAGAACTGACTATTCGGGTCTGTTGGTGGATCTCTTCTCGGAAGAGCTTTACACTCAGCATAAAGTTTTGTATCTTGAAGCAAGGTAAATGTGATATGCCTAAAGGGATAGACGATGTTCTCACCCATGGACTTCTCCAAGTCTATATTCCTTCTTCCAGAATCCAGGCTTTTTCTGGGTGAACAGTAAAATGTTAAGTGAGGTTTTACTTTGCCCAGGGAGGGACGGCAAGATTTTGCGTGGAAGCCACACCAAAATGCTCACGTTCCATTTCCCTCTGAATGGAAGAATCGAGGTGTGAGTCAGTCGAGATAGCAGTCCTCAGAGCGGGATCTAAGGATCTCTGAAGGGCTTCGAAACTCTTCTAGGGCATATTCAAGGCCCTGCATTTGCCAGCTACAGAAAAGCTGGATTTTTTTTATGTCCATCAATCCAAACAACATAGTTCAATAAACTGAATTCAGAAGTGAGAATCCAGCTGCTTCAAGTCAGACATTTTAAAAATTTGCAAAAACATGTAAAGTAATGCCACTCCTCTTGTTTCTCATAAAATATGTTAATATTGACTGGATCTATTTTTGTTAATTTAAAATGAATTAATATGTTTTTAAAATTTTGGCTTTAATTTCTAATATGATAAATATTGATAGATATAATTGGGATCTTATTATATAAATATGATAAAGCTACTTGGGGCCTTCAGTTATTTTTAAGAGTGTAAAGGGGTCCTAAGAACAAAATGTTTCACACCACTGATGTAGAATATTTCTACGTGATTCTCTGTTTGACACCTATTCCTGTTTTACCTTAGACTATTTGAGTACATCTTTTTCACAACCCATTGGAAAATACTTCCAGGAGATGATGGTGGTGGTGGTGGTGATGATGATGATGATGATATCAGTGTTATGATATGAACCAGCAGTTGATAGCAACCTGGCCTAGACTTTTATGAGCAAACTAATTGTAAATTTCCAAGACAGTTCTTGGAGTCAGTTGCTCTTTCCATTGCAGAATGGAGACTTTACTAATATTTTGCCTTTTAGCCTAGATATTTGTTTGCCAAAGGCAAGAAGTCAAGTATCGCAATTAATTTGTGGTGGCTGTGGCCTTCCCCATAGTCTAGAAATGAGACCAAGTGTGTCCAGATCTTGTCGAGAGAGGGCCAGGGAGTAGGGACTGGGATGGGAGGGAGGGAAGAGTATTTGCTACCCTTTCAGTAAACCTTTTCA
>NW_012146745.1:1957499-1971554 GCF_000956105.1 Propithecus coquereli
TGGATTGAGCTAAGGATAGGCCTCTTCTAGAATCAAGTTATGTTAAAAACTTTAGCCTAGACCTGAGTGGAGTTAGAAGTGGGCCTGTCCAAGGTAATGTAGCATAGTGAGCCTGGCAGCCGGGCTCAGTTCCTCATTGGCTGTGTGATCTGGACAAGTTACTTAACTTCTCTGTGCCTCAGTTTCTTTTCCCTGTAAAAATGGGTATTATAATACCGTCTTCCTCCTAGGATCAATATGAGGAATAAATAAATTAACATTTGTAAAGTTTTAGAACGGTTCCTGACACCATGGGATCTATATTTGTTAAATAAATAAATATTCTGAGAAAGAAAGAAAATTGTATGAAAACTACCAAATAGTATCTTCCCCTTAGGAAAAGAAAGAGCTAGAGAGAAAACAATTAGATAATTCTGGACCAGCAATAAATCTCTTAAAAATAAGTTGTCCTATAAAATACTACACACACACACACACACACACACACACACACACACGCGCGCGCGCGCGCGCATGCAGGCACAACTGAAGAAATGAAAATGCAGCCTGCAGCCTCTGGACGTGTCCCTGAAGCTTACATCTCTCGCATTAGGGGATCAGTTGTGTTGTTTCCACATCCTTTGCTCAGATGTACTTCCCGTGTGTGTAAAATGCTTCTAAAGGACGTGTGAGGTGCACATACCAACAGGGCAGCTTCCACACCAGAACTAGACTGCTTGGCTCTGTTCAAAAGCCCACCAGGACATCTCTCTCACACTTTATAACTTACTGTGGAGGCAGGAGATTTTACTTCAGTCGCCAGGCTGGGAGGGCACCCACAGGAGCTCCAGATGCTACTGGAAGCTTTGGGGGAAGAGTGGGTGGATGGACCTGAGAAACATCAGAAAATCACGTGTTTGACTCTACAGCTTTGAGAGTAATAAAGAAATCCAAACTTGATCCTCATCCACAATGAAACTTCTTTCTCACCTGTGCACGTGGACCTCTCTTAGTGTGGCTTATAGGAGGCAGAAGGAATAGAAGGATGTCCAGATGGAACACCTTCATTGTTCGTGGTCCCGAGGCAGTGGAGTCCAATAGTCCTAAAAGTATAGCGGGAATTCTTCTTGGGCTGGCTACTTTTGTACCTACTTCTTGTTTTTAACCTATTTTGGTTAAGAAGTGGTACCAGTTAGGCCAAGAGCATGTATTTCCTCTGACATAAGCAGGGATTGGCCTTGTTTTAAAGCCCAAAATATCTAGAGGAATCAATTACAGAGCCAGTTGACCAAATTTTTTCCATATTAACTCTAGTTCTGGCAACATTTTAATTGTATCTTTCCTGAGAGTTATACAGTAACTCTTATATCATGTCACACTATGTACTAATATACCATTATAGGTCATAATCCCCATAACCTACAAGTTGAGAGGATTTTAGAGCTAAAGTGATCTTCAGAATCCTCTGTATCAACATTTCCAAGCATGGTTTTTTGTTTGTTGGTTTTTTTAAATGAAAATTCAGGGCTCCATTCATAAATGAATCCTGTCTTCAAATGCTTTTGGAAAGACTCTATTAGTATCCTCCTCTCAGCAATCTATAATACAACACCTTCGCATTAGAAAAGGTTCCAAGAAGCCCTACAGTAAAGAAATCGCTCTTGCCTTATTTAAGCCAGCGACTCCCAAATCTACATAACTAGAGACTCCTTTTCATATGTAACACCCGCTTCCATCGCGCAGAATTATTAGTTCGAAGAACACCCTGGAAAGTACTGATTTATGTATCTCATCTAGCTGATGGCCTCCCGCTTCATCAGAATAACATTTAAGGACTGTGAGCTCCACAGGCCTTTCTGGAACACCATACGCTGTGTGGAAATAAACAAAGATCAACCACACGAGAACAGGCAAGTGCTGTTTATTCAGAGCTTGCTATCGCCACCATCACCTGTGCTTTGGCAAGGACTCAAAGGCCGGCAGAGGAGTGGGAAAGGTTTATCGTGAAAAAAGAGGAGGCTTCAAGCGTGTCCATATTGGAGGCTCTCAGCCTGCGGCAGCTGTGGAAATGGCCCTCTGTGATGTTTAGGGTGCATATTTTACCTCATCTGGTTGGACCTGAGCGGGAAGTGGGAACAAAAATTAGAGCAGTTGTCAGTTATTAATCAAGTCCTGTCTTTGGGGGCCAGTTGCTATAGGGGTTCTTGTTCGGCTTCTTGGGCTGTTTGTGAGAGGCAGTGGTGTGACTTCCTACAAGTTTGACTGCTAAATAACAGATTGGCTTCCTGGGCTGGTTGTTGTCAATAATGTGCTGGTTTCTTGAATTGGTTGCTGCAGACTGTGGGTCAGTTATGTTTTAATTTGTGGTCTTGCCATTGTCCATTTGTATATTCAGTCTTTTAGTCGAGAAAAAGAAAGGGGATCAGAGATCAACTAAGGAGGTAGAGTAGTCTGCTGGCCGCAGTCGTAGGCCTATTGGGTGACATAGTCATTAAATCTACGTGAAGATTTAGAACTCTGGGCTCTTTGGAACTTCAAGTTCATTCAAAGGGAATGGGCTCTTGGCTTTAGAACTTGGGAGAAATATATATCCCTCTGACATTTAAAATAAAATAACAAAAGAAAACTAGTTTTCTTTCCTTCTTTCTTTCTTTCTTTCTTTCTTTCTTTCTTTCTTTCTTTCTTTCTTTCTTTCTTTCTTTCTTTCTCTTTCTTTCTTTCTTTCCTTCCTTCCTTCCTTCCTTCCTTCCTTCCTTCCCTCCCTCCCTCCCTCCCTCCCTCCTTCCTTCTTTCTTTCTCCTTTTCTGTCTTTGGAGATTGCACATGAAGTCTGTTCAGTCATTCTTTTCTCAATCATAGGTAGAAAAAAAAAATAATGTTCTCTCTGAAGAAAACATAGTGAGAGGTATTTTGTTTGAAAAAAAAGAGGCATTCAGCAGAAATGTGTCCCAAAATAATATTAAAATAAAATAAAAAAACTAAGCCTGACTGCATGTCAAGGGCACACTGAAAAAGAATTCTATGACTCAGCGAGAAAACATACACTTTAAAACATCCCTTTCGTTTTAACTAATGGAAATATTATCTGTAAGTGAGCACAGAAAAAGCCTTTCCAAACATTAACGGTTATGTAACTGTTTGCCTGACTGGTGCAGCTTAAATGCATCCAGCAGAGTTGTCCCCCAGCAGTTAAGTAATGGGGTTCAGTTGTCTGGCTCATCGTGGGGGGATGTTGGGCACTGTCACCCCTACCAGCCCCCTCCACCCCACCCCACATTCATGCTCATTCTTTTAGTTTGTCTTCCCTCTGCTGTTCTGCACAAAAGCCTAGGAAGTTGTAACAAAAGCACCAATGAAGAAATGCCAGGTTTACCCAGTTGCGGGGATGAGAGAGGGATAAGGAGGAGGAGGAGGATAGCATTATGGAGGCCAGGCGTGTGCATGGTGCTTTATCTTCTCTCAAAGTACTTTCATGCCCATAATTGTATTTTGTTCTCACGAGCTACCTGCAAAATAGATAGGATGGCTACTATCATCCCCATTTTTCAGACGTGAAAACGGAAACAAACGCGTTGCTAGCCCAGAGTCACACGGCTGGTGGGAATCACAGAATTGAAAAGGAAGCAAGAGGTCATCTTCACTAAGTCTCTTACTTTACAGATGAAACCAGTTGAAACCAAGAGATCCCCTAGACAGGTAGCCAGAGAGGATACTCAGGCTGTGACAACAAAAAGTCGTGGGTATAAAAGTGACTATCATTCTGAAACTGCCTCCTGCAGCATCATAGCCAGCCTAGAACTCGGGCCCCCGGATTTCTTGCCTGTTTCTTTTTCCACTAGAAAACAATTCAGTTAAAGGGAGGTTTTCCTAATAAGTTGAAAAATCTTTATTTACTGGGCTTGCTATTTTTTTAGTAAATAGGCTTTTTAAAGTAACCGCAAAGCTGATGAGCTTCCATAGCTAGGGAGTACATGTTATGGTGAATGGTTCTACATATCACACATACCATGTGCTCTAATGAAATGTACCTTTAAGGTATGTGAATGAAGTCTTGTAAAGTTAGCATTTCATTTATATGCTTTTGAAGTTAACAGCGAGGTTAAAAGCCAAAGTATGTAGTGGTATGACTGGTGGTTGTCGCAACGCTTAACGCCCTAAAAGAAGAACATTTGAAAGTCAGAGTACTGGAAACCTTCTCTAAGTTTCAGCTAACTTACCTTTGATTGCCTAAGATAAAATGTAAGCAATTGATTCACTAAGCACCTTTCCTGACCTTTTTTTCTTTTTGCCTTACCAATAATTATTCCCGTATGATTCACACAGGAATGGAAATTTGGTAATTACTCAGCTAATTTGATCAAGGTTGACAAGCAGCTAATTAATCCTGCCTACTCTTCATCCAGTTTAGGTATTAAATTAGTTGATTTAGCCTGAAGGACTGGCAGGATAATTCACTATATATGCATTATTGCCATTATATTTGCACACACATGTACATAGTCTCTCTATATAGTGTGTACATATATAAGTTTACTATATATACGTATGTGTGTATACAAATGTATACACATACACATATGCAAATATGTACATATATATTCCTGTAGCTTACACATATAGCAAACATTAGGCATATAAATGAAGCTAAAATTGGTTTTCTAAACTTAGCAAGGTGATTTTTTTATTTCCTGTGGCCTAATTATTTTGTTTCTCTAGCATTTTATATTTATAGTAATGGCTAGAATTAAAATAGGGTGACGTTCTTTCTCCGAGGTGCTCGAGGAAGGACAGCCCATTAATAACCTCTCTAAGAGGCTCCAAAGATGTGTTTATTGAGAATGACCTTGGACAACTAACTTAGTTTCTCAGATCCATAGTTTTTCCATTGATAAAAGGGGGACCATAAGTGCCTACCGCAATGCCTGGCACATAGATGGCGCTCAATATGCGTCCAGCCCTGCCCCTTAATGAGTTAGTCACCCTGACACTGTCCCTTCTGGTAAAAGAGAAATAAGCGTTATCAGCCTCAGAGTAATTAAAACTTAAATACCGAACACGAATCAGTTAAATGAGACAGGAAAATCAATGTTATCAGGTACGTGAGCTGAGTCAATTGCTGCAACCGTTAGAGTAAGAATCTGGTGTATTACAGTAAGCCTGGAGTTTATTGTAAATGTGTTATGGGGATATTGTGGGGGAATGAATAAGAGCTCCAGCCCTGGCCTCTGGAACATGTGGAACCCCATCCTGGCTTGCCTGTTATCTTAGGGACCTTATATAAGGACCGTCTCTGAGCCTCAGTTTTCTCATTTGTAAAATTCGAATAATAACACCTATCCCACAAGGATGAAACGGCTTAACATTTGCAAAGGGCTTAGCAAAGTGCCTGGCACAGGAAAGCGTTCAATAAATGATAGCTGCTGTTACTATGACTTCAGAAATGCTCTCCATCAAGGAACACTGCATCGTTTTCTCACAATTACAACCCCAATTACAACCTGACACAATCAAGTCAGGTCGTGTTTTCCATCTGGGACGCGTGAACCAATCCAGCGCGCTGAGCCTGCGTCTCCTCTGTCCCCAGGGATGGTGAACTTCAGCGAAGTGTCCGGATACCCGCTGCGGCAGCTCTGGAAGGTCCGGTCTGTGATGTACCACCTCAAACTCAACCAAGTCGCCGTCTCTCAGGGTGAGCGCCGCGCGGGCCAGCCTCCCACCTCCCCAGGGATCAGGTTCCTTTCCACGGGGACAAGCTTTTGGTCCTGCTGTTGAAGGTGCAGCCTAAAATGTAGCTGCTCCATGATCTCTCCACTCAGATTCACCCTGAAGGGCACATGGCTGGCAGGGGACCCTTTTCTAAGCACAGATTACATTGCGCGTTTTATCTTGGCCTGTGGAAGAGGTGGAAGGGGCAAGGCTGGAACCAACGAAGATACCGTTTTTACTGGGGGTCTTCCGGTAGGCAGAGAGGAGATGCAAAAGCAGACGTTTTACAAACTGACAGAATAAAACATTCCAAATGCAACGTGTGTAATTTAGAGGTTCCATGCAATGAAATAAGGGAAAGAGAGCAAGGAGAGGAGGGAGGGGGAAAAGCAAACAGCTTAAGGCTCCTAAAGAGCAAATGAGTGAAATAGAGTTTGAGAGATTGAGAAGGGGAGAGGGGGAGGGGGGAAGAGAGGTGTCTACATCCAGAGCTAGCAAGTTTAGTAAGCTAAACTTACTTAGGGTCTTAGGGTCAGCATTAGGGAGGTGAAGCCTTGGGGCCAACAGGAGGAAGATCAATGCTAGAGGACAAATAGAAGGTTACGAAGAGAAGTAAGACATAGACTCACTCTGTGCATAAAGACAATGCATTAAGGATATAAATCATTTCCGCAGGGCACGAAGGGATTCAGAGCTTCTTCTTTTTTAACATGAAGGAGTTCTCAGCAAGAAGTGGTTGGGATGAGGACCCTACCGAAGGAAACTGCTGGTGCAAAACATCTAGAAAGAACTAAGCTGATCTTCAGTGTAGGGAAACACGGCAGCGGCAGCTTCACCCTGTTCACACTCAGTTTGCAGCCAGCACAGGTGCCGTGCACACCAGGGGCTGACAACTGAATACCTCCGCTGCCACATTCCTTTCAAAGTCACAAAAGGTGTTGCAGGGGACATGGACCTTGGCACGGGGCTCCTCCTCACCCTGGCAGGACACAGGCGTGTGGAAAGGAGAACTGTGTAACACTGGCCAGATCCAGCAGGTATCAGATGTGGAAAAGGTATTATAGGCCACCTCTCAAACAAGTTTGCAGTAATTCTCTTAAAGAGAGACAGCAAAGCCAAGGACATTTCCTGGGGTGGGAAGGGGAAGACAAACGTCTTTCTTCCACTTGTCACTTCCCAGTCCTTTTACTTCTGATGTTCTGAAATAAAATAGAAGCAGCGTATTAGTGACTTTTTTTTTACCTTTCTCTTTCCGTTATCTTCCCATTGCCCATTTCTATGCCTGAAGGCAATATTCTGCAGTGGCCTTTTTTTTGGTCACAGTTAGAATACATCTTCTGTTGTGACCTTATACATACACACACTCCCACACACGCACAAACGAAGTTTCATGAAGCAATACTGCGTCTTCCTATGTGAAACGTCCTCTGCTGGTATTTGTGCTTCTATTTTAGGCTATGCTATTCTTTTTTGTTTTTTTTTTTTTCCCCAAATGCTATTATTTGAACTCACTAAATTGACTCAATGTCGTGACCTGTGATTAAAAAGAAGAAGAAAACACTGACTTAAGGTGGGGCAGGAGTAGAGATTTGGCAATGTTCTATTTAACTTGCACAAAGTCAACAACCCAACCAAGTGGCTTAAAAGTTATTCTCTTAGGAATTGAAATGTCTGGTTTAGCTACGTGGAAACATCCACCTAACAGCTCCAGCCAGCTCTGCAGCATCACTTTGGGCCACACAGGCACTTCTGCATTTGGGCTGAATTGCCTGGGAATCCATATACCCAAATTGTGAGTCCTGACTCTTGCTCCTGGGTGATGTTTCTCCATAGCCCTCAACAATGCTCTCCACTCGCTGGATGGGGCTACGTCTCGTGCAGATTTTGTGGCTTTGTTGGACCAGTTTGGCAACCATTACATCCAGGAAGCTATCTACGGCTTCGAGGAGTCCTGTTCTATCTGGTACCCAAACAAGCAGGTCCAGCGGCGACTCTGGATGGAATATGAAGACATCAGTAAAGGTGAGTGGCCTGCTCACCAGCAAATTCTACACCCCCTGCCAGCACTGGCTGCCCAAGTGCAATCCATAGGACCAAACTTAAGGAGTCCATAGGGACATAATCAATTCAGATTTTCCCTCATTTTTCTGTGCTGATCCTTAAAATTTCCAAGATCTGGTTGCTAAAACTAAATCTCAAAATGAAGGTGTTTGGGGGATTTTAGATGCAGGATGGGGTCAAAACTGTATGGTCACTGTGTTAGTTATCACAGAGAGAGTCCTCTAAAGGTTTTTGCCAGCCACCATCCACTGTGCTACACAGCGAAGGCCAAGTATTAGATTGCTCATAGGGAGCAGGAGAGCAGGATTCAGTCCCCCCCCCACCTCCTTCCTCCAGCAGCCCCACCCTGCACGGCCTGGTGTCCCTCTACAGCAGTTTGCACGGTAAACCCCTCCTCGCTCCGTCCTGCCCATGTGCAGGCTCACTTTTCCTACTGTTTGCATTATAAGGAAATCTCCACTGGTCCAAGTGTTTATACAGGTCAGTTTAACAGGCTCACAAATAAAAATCCTTGTCTGCTGTCTTGATAGCGAGTTAGTATTCAGTCCAAGTAAGTGTAAGATATTGGAATTTTTGAAACCCCCTCAATTCACCTTCTGGTACAGCAGGAGCACTGGCCAGTATGTTTGTAATCTGATCAACCAAGACTACTTTAGAATTGCCATTGACGGGATTTCTTCTGAGCTTATCCACAGGGCATTTGGATGAGGCCAAGTTGTGGATATGTGGCTTGCTAAATGACGCAATGAAAACTCAAGAAATAAGTCATCTTAAGACTCAGTGTCCAAGGAAGGGTTCCTCTGAGACAAGGGACCTCTGCTGTCAGCAGAGCTACTGTGAGGGCACATGTGACCCCGTGGCTGAGACGCGTTAGGGTCTCTGAGCTCTATGTTAATCCCTATTTTGCCTTGCTCGAGAGGTAGCAGAGCCGTGACAGCCTCTCCTCCGGCTGGGCACTTTCTCCCGGAAGAAGCAAGAGATGTGTGTCTGGGCCACGGTTGCTGCAGTCATCCCCCAAGTCCTGGTACTTCTAAACTCAAAGACACAACCACAGGCTTCTGGGATCTCTTCAGACTTAAGGATCCTAACATTGTTCTGATTCCAATTTGCCAAGAGAGCAGTGCAATGTAAGCAAATATAGACAATACCAGTTCCAGTTGGCAAAGCTGTCTTATGTGTCTATGCCAGAGCCTGGGGACTGAACCAGAGAGCTGAATCCTCTTCTATTTCTGTTCGCCGGTGGCTCCAGGATTGCCAGGGTCTGTGATTTGTGGAGATGAGAGTCTGACCTCACTCAGAGCTCCTGGTTCTCTGTCCTTTGCTTCTAGCCCGAGTGCTGCAGTATCCTGAGGGCTCAACACTGAGCCCAAGAGGGAAATACGTCCACACTTTGGCATTATTCCCTACCCATCTCGATCTCAAGCCTCTCTTGCCACCCAGGGGCTTTTTTTGCCTCAGCCCAACTGTTGACTCTAGTTCTTTGAAATATGATTTAAATAACTCCTTGCTTGGAATGGATTTTAAAAGATATTCAAACATTTTATTATGTCAACTTCAGCCTCTGTCAGTTGTCCATGTCTACCACCTAAGCCTTGCCTCTGTGTTATAGGGTTTATATGTTTTGTTGTTTGGTCTGGTTCTTGCTTTAAATATTTTTCCCCTCCCTATCCCTAATTTTCTTTCATTCCAGAGCCCTGCATGGGAGCATGCTACTGATTAGGAATGAGGAGTGCACAGGACGCAGGAGGAGGATGTGCTTCTCTTCTGCACTCTGAGAGGATCAGTGCAGAGTGAGGCTTTACGCTAGGGTGACAAGGGTGCTGAGAGGGCTGTGCCTTCCGTGGCACACAGACGGACACTCTTTTTGGACTTGAGACCTCGGATTCTATGTTGTTGCCTGCTCTAACTTTAAAATGCTTCTAGTGAAAAGGGTTTCTCTGTTTTTTTTTATTTCTGTCCCTATGACCAGACACCAAAAAATTGCTTATGGATTGAATAGGAAAGAAAAATTTACCAAGGTGAAATGAGATGGGAAGAGCACAGGATTTAAGGGTTGGAAATCTAGACTCAGGCAGGGGGCACTGCTTTAGTCAGTTACTTCTCTGGACCCCATCTGCAAGGCCCTCTGTGCCCCCAGCTGTGATAATGTATGGAGCCCTATGAATTCTGCTTTATCTGGGAAAGTGTACTCACGTTAGTCGTTTAGGTAAAAAGTCTCCTCTTCTTTCTACAAAATCACGAAATTCTCAAGAGTAGGTTCTATGCCTTGTTCCATTTTGAATTCCCAGATTCTACCACAGTGCCAAGCACATAGCGAGCACTCGACAATTGTTCGTTGTTGCTGTCATTGTCAGTGGTGGGGGGTGGTAGTGGTAGTGGTGGTGGTAAAAGCCCGTCTGCTGTGGTGACGTCCACTGGGTTTTCGTGTAGACATGTGACATGCTTTAGTTACACCTGACTGACGAAGATTCAAGGTGGATGTTTTGGGCCAGATCTTCAGAAGGAAGCCATGCATTCAACAGGGCCTCATTCGTCATACTTCACCTGCGCGGTTTGGCCATAACAACCTCGAGGATCACCTCTCTCTAAATAAGTCTTACAGAAGCCTGTGGAAAACATACTTCCATTTCTAATCACCTAAGATTAGCCTATCTTAGTTTTGATTTACAAAGCAATTGAAGACAATAAGAAATGACATTCTCTAATTCTCCCACCTCCCCGCCCCGTGTCTAAACTTGTCTCTATTGTCTCCCATCATCCTTGGCCTCAGAAAATGTTGCGAGCCCCACTCCCCCGCCCCCGCTTCATGCTACCCTCCCTTCCTGTGCACGGGCTCCCATCCCTCTCTGCTGCCTCTGAGACCTCCCTCACTCACTATTCCTCTCCTCTCTCATCTTTGCCGTCTCTTCAGCCCCTGAATTCTCTCTTCCCCAGCCTCATGTCTTCTAAAAAATGATCTTTTTTATAAACATGTGACCCTTTTCCCCACTGTTTCTTTTTAATGCATTACCACCGAATTACTTAAAAGAGTGATTTATACATCTTTTCTCTACTTTCTCAACTCCATTTTACTCTTCAAATTATTGCTTTCAACTCTTAACACTTTGCTCTACAGACACAGTGCTGGAGAAGGAGGCCAGGGCTTCCTCCTCAGAGGTTCCCTGATGCCCATCCTGGGACCATTCCATCTGTCTGAGCTGAACAATTTATCCCTCCCGGCCAGAGCCACCTTCTTTTTTTTTTTTTTTTTGAGACAGAGTATAACTGTGTTGCCCAGGCTAGAGTGAGTGCCGTGGCATCAGCCTAGCTCACAGCAACCTCAGACTCCTGGGTTTAAGCGATCCTCCTGCCTCAGCCTCCCGAGTAGCTGGGATTACAGGCATGCACCACCATGCCCGGCTAATTTTTTCTATATATTTTTAGTTGTCCAATTAATTTCTTTCTAATTTTAGTAGAGACGGGGTCTCACTCTTGCTCAGGCTGGTCTCGAACTCCTGAGCTCAAACAATCCGCCCGCCTCGGCCTCCCAGAGAGCTAGGATTACAGGCGTGAGCCACCGCGCCCGGCCCAGAGCCACCTTCTTGAAAATTCTCTCTTCCCTTGTTGCCCCCAGTGCTATTCTGTCCAGATGCTCTTCATAAATCTCTGGCCTTTATTTCTCATTCATTTTTGACCGTACTCCTCTAAAGAAATCATTTGCATTTTCATTGTTTGTTACAGAGTTTTGCTCTTAACAGATCTCTCTTCTTCACTACTGCTGGGTGCTTCCCTTCTGCATCTGCCCCGGCCTACACCTCGAATCCTCTCCGTTTCCCTGAGGTTCAAAACCTCAATGGCTCTTGAGTGTGGAGCATCTTCCCCTGGATAGTCTACGGGACCTCAGTGACCAGCTCTCTGTTCTCTCCCCACGTGCACCCCGCTGTGTCGGTGTGAGCTCCACCACGGACGACGGTGAGGAGTCCTCGAGGCTCCTCCACCCCCACAGTCAACCGCCACGACGTCCTCTTTGCCGCCTAAATATGTCTTCAACAGGTGTCCCTCCTCTCCATTCCTTCCAGGATCTCTTTATAAAAACGATTGAAATAGCTTCCTCACGTATCTCCTTTGCTTCAGTTTCCTGCCACTCGACTCCATTCGATACTTCACCATCTGTTATCTTTTTAAAATGCAACTTAATGGCATCACTCAGCTCGACGCCCTCCACGAACTCCTTACTGCCTTCTCAGCAGGAACGGCTGACTTCGCTCCCTGAATCAGTGCCCTATGGCTGCTGTAACAAATTACCACAAACTCGGTGGCTTCAAACAACACATATCTATTCTCTTACAGTTCTGGAGGCCGGAAGTCCAAAATCAGTTTCGCTGGACTGAAGTCGAGGTGTCAGCGGGTTTGGTTCCTTCTGGAGACTCGAGGGAGGAATCCCTCTCTTTGTCCTTTCCAGCTCCTAAAGCACCTGTATTCCTTGGCTTGTGGCCCCTTCTTCCATTTTCGAAGTACATCTCTCCAATCTCTGAGTTACATGGCCTTCTCCGTGGCTCTGACTCCTCCAGTATCCCTTTTATAAGGACCCTTTTGATTACATTGGGCGCAGCCAGATAATCCAGGATAATATCCCCATTTTTAAGAGCCTTAATTTAATCACATCTGCAAAATCCCCTTTGCCATTCACAAGTTCCAGAGTTTAGGACTCGGGGGACCGTTAGTCAGGCTGCCACCCCCTCCGACCTCTCCAGCCATTGCATCACTGACCACTGCCTACCCTGAGTACCCTCCGCTCTGATGGCACAGGGTTACTTGCTGTCAATCCAGAACCTGTTTGTTTGCTTTCGCGTAGTTCAGGGCCCCAGAGGCTCCCTCCCTGCCCCAGGCCAAGGCCACAGATGTGCTCTCTAAAGTCTCTACTGCTACTCTGCCTCACTCAGAAATTTGCTCTTGGGTCCCTCTCTTGTCCTCCATTTGAAAGTCTTTTTTTCTTTCTTTCTTTTTTCCCTAGTGTCTGCTCTGTTGCCTAATTTCTAGGGGGGCCTTATTCTCTTCCTTGGTCCATAGGATGAGCAAATTAGTCTTCCTGGCTATGATTTCTGTGTCTTCCTTGCATTTTTGAATTGCCCCCTTCAGCTCTATAAATTGCCATTTACTATTAAACGATACCCTGCCTAGTGTCAGGCCCCAACTTGGGTGCAGGACCAAGGCTCCCCCTGGTTCGGAAGAGGGCACTGAGGTTTTTCACACTTCTGAACCTCAGAGCCTGTGGTTCTCAATGTACCTAACCTTGCCTCCGTTCTGCCATTGCCTCCTTCCGACCATGCAGGAGCGCGCTGGGACGCCACCACTCCCACCACACCTCCTTTGAGCTCTGGGCAGAGTTCTCTGCTGCCTGTTTTGTGCTCCTACAGCCTTTATGTGGATCCTCTGGCAGCACTCTCCACGTTTCCCTGGACTGCCATTTCCCTGCACGACTGTCTCCCGTAAGAACAGACTTCACGGCACTTATCATCTTTCTCTTCCTTTTTTTAATTGCAAAAGTTTATTTTCTAAAGTATTCAAAATGCAAAAACAGAATAAAATGAAAAGTAAACCTTCCTGTTATTATTTCCCAGTAATCCGGTTCTACTCCCCAGAGGCAATCAGGCAGCCATTGCTACCAGTTTATTCTCTCTCCACCCGGAGAGATTCTATTCCTAGCCGTTTGGAGGTGAGAAAACCAGTTGTAGCAGACAACATATATTAGGGTCTGGACTTTTAAAAAAATTATGTGTATGTATATTATATATACTCATATATAATGTTTAAATGTTTAAATTATTGAATGAAGGGTATTTTGCTTTCTGATGCATTCTCTTCCTGGCCAGAGGAATATAGTATCTTAGTCTCTCAGGCTGCGGTAACAAAATACCATAGACTGGGTAGCTCACAAACAACAGAAATTTATTTCTCATAATACTGGGGACTAGGAAGTCCAAGATCAGGGTACCAGCAAATTCTGTGTTTGCTGAGGACCTGCTTCTTCAGGGAAGGCCATCTTCTCCCTGTAACCTCATGTGGCAGAATGGGGAGGGATCTCTGGAGTCTCTTTATAAGGGCTCTAATCCCATTCTTGAGGACTCCACTCTTATGACCTAATGACTGCCCAAAGGCCCCACCTCTTAATACCATCACCTTGGGATTAGGACATATGAATTTTGGGGGATATAAATATTTAGTCCATCGAAAAAAAATTTTTAGCTTAGGCTATATTCTCACATATCATTTACTTCTGTTCTTTTGACAAAAGCTGTATGACATGTAAAATTAAACTTTCTGACAGTT